>NW_022987229.1:4053-187952 GCF_010094035.1 Trematosphaeria pertusa | reverse complement strand
CCCTTCCATCACGTGTACCGCTTTCAAACTCGCTCGCTCATATGCAGCTCTACCTACTCGTGCTGGTAGTCTTTCCGTGCCCGGTCTTTACGCCAGCTTCGCCAGTCCAGGTATTGCAGCAGCGTCCAGTTCACGTGAGCAAGCCTCAGCACAGGTGGGACGGGATGAGCACTGGTTGTATAAAAACCTGCATCCGGCCTCGCTGCTCTTCTTCCTCACACTGCACTCTTCGCCTTAGGGGGGCTCTAAATTGGACAAAATTCGTCAAATGGTCGTGTTCTTGGAGCCCTCTAAAATGATTCTGGATGCAGCGTCATGTGGTTGCTGCTCCCGAAGCTCTAAAAGCCTCTCAATTACGAGGACATCGAAGACATGGTGTCTTCTGTAACCTGGATCCGGATGCCGAAAAAGCCGCAGGGCGGCACGGAATGCTCGCCTCGGGTTTCCTGGGAAGTCCAAAGTACATTTCCTGCTGTTTATGGTGTCTCGAGAGCTGGGATCTGGACTTCGAAAATTCGACAAGTCAGCTACATGGTTCCCTTGCTGCCTTGGAAGTCAGAAATTGGTTTCCGACCAGATGATGGTTTCTCGGTCGGGAGCTGTGGGCGCGGCGGAGAAAAGAGAAAGTGGGCCACCCATGTGCAGCAGCGTCCATTGCGCATCTCGAAGAAAAAGAGTGGATCAGGTGAAACTTGGTCTTGCTTCCTGGGTCTACGGCTCTACAACGTCCGTCGATGCAGAATTATGCCTCAGTTCTCTTCTCTTCTCCGCTGGAGACTCTAAAAGGTATCTAGTGCTGTCACATGCGGCGTTGGGGAGCTGCGACTTCGACGAAAAAAATGAAGGAGGAGATGTGTGTCATGCTTGGGAGCTTCGGCAAAAAAAAAAAGAGGGTGTGCTCGTTGGCATGCGGGTGTCTAGATGGACGGACGGTGTACTTCCTTCGGAAATCTATCACTTTCTCACGTATGAGAGAGTTTGTTCTGGACTCTAAAGTGCATGGAATCATTGCAAAATGGTCCCTTGGATCAGGAGGGCTGGAAATTGAAGAAGTGGCGCTCCATGCTGCTGCGCCGTCGCGGCTCTCGAAAAGTCTTCTAGGATAGTGTTCATGAGCTCGTGGGAGCGGACGCAGAATTAGGTTGTCTGACGGCATGCTATGCGTTCTGTTCTTCTGCCGTTCAAAAAAAAACATTTCACGAATCTGTACCATGGTCGCTCTCTGGACGTAGGGATCCAAACTCGCGAACTCCCAGACATATGTCTGCGTCCTTCTGGAGCTCTACAAAAACAATTCCTGACCTTCCATGGCTCTTTGGCCAGGATCTCCGCAATAACCTCACCATCTGGGATATATGTCTCCTTCCATCTAGCCTCCGAAATGTCGCTGCCTGGGACTATGTGGCTTTTTCCAACACTGAGTCTGGACTTCACAAGCTTTGCTCGATACCAAACATGGTGGTTTCGACTTCGCAAGCTCTAAAAGATGGCACCAATGATAAATATGCGCCGGGTCTCGCGGATTCGTCCCGTTGAATATAGATGCTTCGTTCTTTGAGGCTTTGAAACTTCACAACGTGGTAGGTATGGAACTGTGGACGAGGGACTCTGGATTCTACAAGCTGAACGGCAAGAACCTTGAAGTCACGTTTTCCGCGCCTTCTGGATCTCCAAAACGGAATACCCGAAATCAACATTGCCTTCTGCAAGCTGTTCTCCAAAAAGACTCGGATACTGCGCATGCGCGTCTGGGCTGCGCGCTCCATAGCGGATCCAACTCTCTTGCATGAGCTCTTGGAAAGCTAGACTCCAAAAGTCTACTAACAGGCGAAACATGGCTCGTCCCTTCGGCCTTTCCTCCTAAAATCTCGTTTATATCAATTGTGCTTTGTTGGACGCGATCTCCCAAATTGCCTAGATCAAATGTGATGCCCTTCTCTCCTCTCGGGGCCCCGAAAAGAAATCATCATACCCAAGCATGGTCTCCTCAATATACTTTCAGAGGTGCATATGTATTTCTTCCTCCCGCTCCCGAAAGTAGTATACTATGACATTATGACTCTTGGGGGCTGGGTTGACAGATACCTACCCAAAGACATCTACGGGTGGCTTCTTTCGCGCCTCTAAACACCAGCTGTGTGCTGAGTATGCCGTTTCGGACTGTGCTTCGAGAAGCTGTGTTCAGACACGATGATGCATCCTTTCTCTCACTCTTCTAAAATAGGAGCAGCTCCGTCAGAATGTGCTTCTGAGCTGTGGTCTCCTAAATCATCGCTCCCTAAGATGTATGCTGGCTTCTTCGGGCCTTTCAAACTTTCGCATGCTGGAGGCATGGTTTGCGTGGCTTCTAGATCTATAGGAACCTCTATCTGTCTGAAGGAATGGTCTTACCGGCTCTTCGAGACTTCTAAAACTATTTGGTACTGTATATATGGCCTTGTGGAAACCTGTGCTGTCTAAAACCTTCACACGACTCGGCGTATGGTCTTCTGTTTTAATCTCCTCGTTTCATCTCAAAGCCTAAGGCACTTCAACGTATGCTTCCGAGCCTCCTGGCTTTTCTAAAAAGCTACCACACGATGTAGATGGCTCTTCTCCTCCTGAACCTGAAAACTGCACATCTCTGCCACAACATGGCCCCGTGGAACTGGACTCCGAGAAACAACACGATTCCCGATCCACGCCTTCACCACTCTTGATTCCTCCAAAACACACTCGACGCAGAGATGATGCTGTCTGGCGACTTGCCCAGCTTTAGAAGTCTCATGGGCTCGAGCGAATGGTCTTGCTGCTTCCCTGGGCCTTCCAAAGATCTTGCAGGAAATATGAATGGCTCCGGCCCAGCGAAGTCCCAAATCTGCCGAGATGAAGGGAAGACATTTTTGTCCTTCGGGACTCACAATTGCTACTCTACATATTGTATGGTTTCTGGGAAGATGGGGATTCCAAAATTTAGCTTCGACCACTTCGATGGCTTCCTCTTCTTCTGGACCTGGAAAATGGACACTAATACGAGAATTGACTCCGCTCCGCTGGCATATGAAAGCAATGGGGTGTAGCCTTGATGGTGTGTGTTCCGCGTACAAAAGGTGTCATCGGGGCGGGAAATAGTCCTACCAGCTCTTACGTCTCTCGAAATTGCCAACGGGAATGAAGCATGGCTGTTCCGCTTCCTCCCGACTCCACATTCGATCTCGCAGCAAGATTATGCTTCCACAAGGTCGAGCTCTCATAAAGTTGCTACCCTTGTACCAGATGATTCCCTGTCGTCTCCCAGTCTTTGGGAGCTCGGGAGTCTACAAAAGCCCTTCCTAAGTCGACACGTTCCTTAAGAAAGAAAAGAGATCTACGCACAGCATACGCCAGTCCGCGTCGCAAACTTCCAAAACCACAAGGCATTGCATTCAATGGGAATTATGGTCCCGAGCTTTCTATAGCCATGGCTTCAACCCCATTGCTGCTCTGGCGACGTCTAACACGATATCACGCCTCGTCATGTAAATTTACCTGGGTTGCGAGCAGAAGTGGATCCCAAAGTCGCGATCCGATTGCAGATGGAATGCGTTTATATCGCCGAACTAAAACTGAACAAAGATCCAGAAATGTCTTCCTGGAAGTGGACTCCTCCAAGGTAAATGGAGAGTTCTTGGTGGTACGGTTGGCTTCTGGACTCTCAAAGCATTACGAGACGTTCTCATGCTGCTCTTGCTCTCTAGCCCAATACTACGATGGATGCCGAGGCATGTTGCGCCCGGAGATGCAGAGCTGTTTCCTAAGCCTTGTGTGTCACCCTGGGGCTTCTACGGGCACGCTTCTAATTTTATGCGCGGAGGCTCTGGCTTCCAATTCCAATCTCCAAAACACCTAAACGATGTCACTGCGGTCTTAGACTCTAAACAATCAATGCAATTCTCTACGGACTTTGGCTTAGAGGAATGAAATACGTATCACAATGTCTTCATGGAGGATGGAAAACTAGTCCAAAAAAGTAAACCAGGTGTCAGTGGATTTTGCGCCTGCCCATGCGCTTGCGTTTCTTAAAAGGAATAAAAAATACTTGCAAGGCAAGACATGTTTTCGCGATTTGGCTTCGGGAGTCCCAAAGGAACCGAATGGCTATGCATATCTTTTCCGCGTTTCTTTGGGATCCCGAAGTCCTTGAAATACCTTTCCATGGAGTGTTGTTGGCGGCTCCGAAACTCTTTACGCTGGAATACGTGTAGTCATTGTTCGGAAGGTCTCTATCGTTCGTCCAAAAGTCCAAGGAAGGATCCTATGGACCGTTTTGCTGTTCCAAACAAGAGAAACGATACCGTGCGTCTCCTGTAGCTACCGTAAAGGAAAGCCCAGAACACCAAAAGCGGGTTGCTATACACTCAATGGATTGCTGGCGTCAAATTCCCCCTCACAGAATCTCAAACTCCTTGAACTTTTGCTCTGGTATGCTGCCTGGGTCCTGGTTTCACACGCTATGCCAAGAAAACATGACTTCTATGTTCTTTGGTTGCGCGACAGAGTCGGACTGGTAAAACTTCTGGAAGTAGCGATCATGCTACGAGAGATTTGGCTCAGAAATGCGACTACTACACGTTGATGCAATTACAGGCTCACATCAATTCAAGGCAGAATCTGAGATCGCCGTGAAGACTGGAAGCTTGCTCTGCATGCAATCATGGAATGTTTCTCCAGCCTTCTTTTCTCGAAAACGGATCACTATGCGGTATGTTTTCTCGCTCCGACTCGTCTTCCTGGAAGGAATACAAATTCTGCAGTTTATCGAGTCCGATACGTAGCTTCTCCGGGGCTAGAAGCAAAGGTACCAATTATTAATGTGGCTTGTCCCGAGTTCGAATCTATTTTGGGGTCCCTGGAAGAAATTAGGACATATATCATAATTAAATTACCTCTCGGCACACACCGTGACTTTGCAACTGCCTAGATGGAGCATATTCCAGATAATAAAAGCCGAGGGAAAATTTAGGAATGGCGCTTCCTCGTTTTCAAAACATTCCCAGTTGGAGTATATGTCTCCGAGGCCTTGGTGCTTCCACAAAAGCCAAAGGTCAAGAGGCTGGAGAATATGGTGTTCTTTCCTGCTCTTTCTTTCCGGACCCATTAAAAATTCTACAATTGCTGGCCATGGTTGCAGTGTCGAGTGAGAATGCGGGCAATGCGCTCGAAACGTGCCTCTCCCACACACATGGCGCTTTCTCGCTCTACGGAAAGGAGATGCTCACAAAACATGCTGTGGATGGTACGAATGGAATTCCCATCATATGGAAATCCCTCAAGATAAGGAAGGATATCATAGGCCGAGGCTTTTCCTTCGATAAAAGTGCTGGAGAACTTCGTGATATGTTCTATTTCGACAGCGAAGACTGGCTACGGAACAAAAGGCGACAATAAAATCACCCCATGCAAAGGTTTTCCCCTCTACTCCCCATCAGGCACACCAACACTAAAAGCGTCGCCATTAGCAAAGGAACCAACCCAACAATTACCCCTTAGACCCCTCAAACCCCCATCGACTCAGCACGAAACAAACGCCTTCCCACCCTAACTCTCCGGCTCCCACACCCCCCTCCCCTCTCCTACAAAACACTGTATACTCCCAAACCTCTCCAACCACCTCTCAATCCCCGGATACCTAATTTCCCTTATCTTCGTTTCCTCCCCACACTTATCATCCTGATAAATAATGCAATACCCTCCTTTATCAGGGCCAATTGAGTCGGGCGCCTCGTCGCCGGTGCCAGATATGTAGCAATAGTTGGACTGGGGACGCCAGGCGCACTCGCCGCGGAACTTGGGCTGGTTGCAGAAATAGACGCCGCCGGGCATGCCGGCGGGTTTTTTGGGGCGGGCGAGTGCCGTGGCGGAGAGGAGGAGGGCGAGGATGGCTGGGGGCCGCATGGTGATGTTGCTGGCTAGTGAGGATTTCGGTTCGATATAGAGTATGTATAAGTGTGCTTTTTGACGAAGGCGGTGGAAGGATTTGATGGTAACTCAGGCTTGGTCGGCTCTAGAGGGTGGAAGTGGAGAGAAGTGATGCCGACTTTGTTTGCAACTCGATCGTGTGAATGCTTTGTTCCCGACAGACTCGCGGGCTATGTGTCTTTGTTTCCTTCCCCGCAATAGCGGTTTGAAAGACTATAATTATAGTTAAACAAAGGAGACACGACCGACCTATGCAGCGTAGATGTTGTACTCTCAGGCTACGCTGTGCTCGGAAGTACACTTACTTTTGACTCTCGATTCAGCGGAAAGCCTGAACAATACTGCTGTCAACTTTAATAGACCTCTGCGAAGTTACTCCTCGGCTTTGACATCCTCCTCGTCGAGGACATTAATGCTCTGACGGTGGAGTGAGCCGCGTAGCACCTCGCATGTTCTCCTCACCATCTCAAAGGGAATCTCATAAGCCGCAGAAGGATCTGTATATTCATAGCATTCATACACACATATTTACACATGAAAGCCCATGCCTAATTTCTTCACTTTTTCTTTTTCGCCTCCTCTCTCATCTCCTCTTTGATCCTGCTTATCGTTCCGGCGCCGCGATAAATCATCGCTGTATACACCTGAGCGGCACTAGCTCCTGCATCCAATATCTCCCTCGCCTGCCTCCCATTAGTGATGCCACCGGTGGCGAATATCACCTTTCGAGGATTGTTTGGCGTGGGAGCTGGTGGGACGACCTCTCCTTCCGTTGGAGGCAGTGAGGGAGATGGTAACTTGATCGTAGGCGCGGATTCGCTCAGGTCGTCGACATTTGTGGGCAGCATTGATAATTCGTCATGCAAATCCGCGGACGCGTTGGGTAGGGAAGATACCGCAGAGGCAACGGCGTCACCGGCTCCTGAGGCTGCTTTTGAGGATTCTAGCTTGCCTAGGATGGAAGCATCGGGCTCGTCGCCAGTTGACTGGCCCGCTATGGGTATGTCCGGCTCTTCTGAAGGCGGTGGTGGGAGTTGCTTTGGTCCATCATCTAGCGTCTTGCGATACCTCCTTACAAGCGTCAATGTGCGCTCGAACATCTGTGGCCCGGAGTATCCTCCCTGTTCTAGCAATATGCTGGCTTCGCCCTTGGGAAGTACATAGCCTTTCGGAATAGGGTCTGGCCGCTTCTTCGTAGTATTCCCTACGATCACCCCATCAACGCCAGAATCCCAGACTGCTTCGCAGATGCCGGATACCTGCTCTTCTGTATCTTCATCTGGGCTGACTTTGACCATGATGGCCGGCTTCGTCTTGCGGTCGATACTCTGCACCGCTTCCACAACGCTACTAAGAAGTTGCGTCAAGGGCTCGACGTTCTGAAGTGCGCGGAGACCAGGAGTGTTCGGGCTGGAGACGTTGACCACGATGATATCGGCATATTTTCCGAGAATGTTAACGCATTTAGTATAGTCCCTCTTGACAGCCTCAATATCCTGCTCTGAGGTAGTTTTGTTCTTCGCGATCTGAACCGCCATAAGCCGACCGGGCATGAGCGACCCCGGGGGAACGCCAGCCTCCCCGTCCAGCACCACTCGCTCCGCCTCCTCGTCGAGCCCAAGGCCGGCATGGTATGCAAATTCCCTTACGCGCTGTCGTAGCCTGATAGCCACCATGTCCGCACCCTCAGAATTGAAACCATAGCGATTGATGAGCGCATTCTGCGACGGTATCCGGAAGACTCTCGGTCTAGGGTTCCCTTCTTGGGGCAACGGAGTTACTGCGCCCACCTCGACAAGCCCAGCGCCAAGTAGCAAAGTAGGTGTGGGGATCTCAGCGCCTTTGTCCAATCCCGCAGAGGTTCCGATAGGATTGCTCAACGTATGACCAAAGACCTCCACTTCCAAGTCTCCTGCCGCGTCTGGGTTTCCACGCTCTCTAGGGTGCAAGCCGAAGCTATACAGAGCCTTCATTATGCGTGTTCCTGCATGATGCGCATCTTCTCCGTCGGGATATATTTGTCGGAGAGCCGGAACGACGAGCCATTCGTGAACGCTAGCACGCGTATCTGTGATATAGAGGTAGCCAAATGATAGAGCAAGCGTCAGAGCGGTGCCATAAATGAGGTTCTTCGTTCTTGTTGCGGCAGAACGTGCATCGGTCGCGACTGTCGAGGCGTGCCTGGTGGGGTGGAGAAACGGGCGGCGGGAAGGACGCAAGCGAGCGATTGAAGGTCGGACGCGCAAGGCACGCATCTGAGCGGCCGGTATCATGGTAATGGGCGTGTCCTGCCGCGCATAGGAGAGCCAATTGTGGTGCAATGGTTGGTCGGGGAGCTGTAGCAGAAGGCGGGTGACGTTCGAGGCTTAGTCAGCTAGCGCTGGCCGAATCTCGACTTGCTCACTCTCCTCATGTCTCCCTCTCTCTGTCTCTCGCACACGTCCACTGCAGCTATCCTAACGTAGCATTAAACTACGATACACTTTGCGAAGAGCCTCTGCGGAAGAGCTAAAAGTAATCGTTTTCTTGATCTATTCTTCCTTGTTCCTTTGTCTACCACCATGGATACAGTCACCACCGCTGTACGCCCCGTAACATGCCGAATTCCGGCGTGGCTCGTCTCTTATTCCCCGGTCTCTCCAGGTTTTAATATACTCATTTGCCGGCGTCGCTATTGTTGATGTTCCCCACGTTGCGATGCCTAGGTTTCCAATCTTTGTATATTGAGCGCTGCGAATAACCGAAAAGCAACCGGCTATCCAGCAGCCCACATGCCTCGAGAACGACAGGAATATAGTTTTCGCACCAATCTTATCGTCTATTCAGTCTATGTTTATCCCTATGGAATTTTGGTCCCTGGTCAGGATTCAAGCGGATGATCGCCATATTCACAGGGCTAATGGAACGACCCCACAAACCAAGGTCCTATAAAGCTTCACTGCTTCAAGCTTCAAGCGTGCTCTTAACCCATCATACTGGAGCTTGTGCTTACTGCAGATCACCATGCTCCTCAATACCGCCTTGCAGCTTTCGCTGCTCTTCGCCGTCCCGGCGCTCGCCGGCATGACCAAGGAAGGAAGCCTCTGTACGGTAACACCAAACGGCGGCGGTAAAGACGATGCGATCTCCATCATGGATGCCTTCAAGCAATGTGGAAAGAATGGTCAAATCGAAATCACCGAAGGTGACTTCACTATCGCCAAAGTCATGGACTATCTCAACCTGGAGAACTGCGACATCTCTATCAAGGGCAAGCTCACCTGGAGCACCGACATGAACTATTGGAAAGGCGCCTGTATGGGCGTGACGTACGCGCAGAGATGCACAGCGTTCAGGTTGGGTGGAACCAATTTCAACGTCAGGGGCCACGGGAAAGCGCTTTTCCACGGCAACGGCCAGACGTGGATTGATGCCAATCGGAATGGTAGCAATATGCAAGGAAGACCGATCAACTTCACGCTGTGGAAGGCGAAGAATGTGCTTGTCGATGGGATTACGTGGAGGCAGTCGCAATTCTGGTAGAATCCTCCCAACACAATAGACGATATAGAACGCTGACGAGACAGGCATACGTTCGTTGCCCACTCCGAGAACATAACGATGACCAACCTCGATATGAACACCACCTCAAATTCTCAATGGAACACTGTTAACACGGATGGTACGGATACATGGAACACGAAAGGCGTCACTATCAAAAATTGGGTCGTAACCTGTGGCGACGTAAATCTCTCCCGTTCCTTCAACTATGGACCATCTAATCTTACTAGGACTGCATCTCAATGAAAGGCAATAGCAGCGACGTCTACGTCAAGAACGTAACCTGCTACGAATCCGGCGCCATGGTCATTGGCTCCCTTGGCAACCCAGCCTCCACGCCTGACTACGTCGAAAACGTCGTTTTCGAGGATATCACGGCTATCCACTCCTCCAACGCCGCCTGGATCAAGACTTACCCAGGCACTGGCTACGTGCGCAACATTACCTTCCGCAACATCAATTTCCAGGACGTCAACCAACCCATCTACGTGACGCCATGCATTTACACCTGGCAGAACTGTGACAGCAGTCGCCTAAAGATTAGCGACGTTACCTGGGAGAATATCACCGGCACGAGCAGGTATAATGTTGGCGCGGGCCTATATTGCTCGCGGAATATACCGTGCACGGGGTTCAAGTTCAAGAATATTGATATTAAGCCAAAGAACGGGGGCAGTATCAAATACCTTTGCAGCAATATCAACAGTGACAATGGGCTTGGGTGTACGGGGACGTGTCCGGCTGGATGGAAGCAGCAGTTGAGCGGGAACGCCTGAGTCCTCGAAATCCCACATATAGCTTATCGTCATAAATAAAATCAAGTCCGTGGTTGGGATAGTCGGTCCAGACCAAGGTGTTCATGCACCCGTTCATCGTGGTTCGTCCCAAAAAGGCTAGAACCTCGGCCCGTTTCTAGCCCTGGTCGTATGACGTTCGTCCTACCATGCTACCTCGACCTCTCCGCAGGCGCTAAGCGGATCACCACCCGTCACACGAGCAGCGCACACAACCCCTCTCCACACCAGCAGACCTCACCCCATGCCTCAATTTCTCCCATCACAAGGCTGCACAGGCTCGCGTCGACCTCGTAGCCTCGCGAAGACCTGAACCTCCGGCAACTCTCCATTACACCACAACCTACTTCTGAAGCCTTCCCACCATGGCTTCCGTAGCCGAACACACCCGCGAAGACCGCCCACACGTCTACTTCACCAGCGACCCGCGCAGCGACGCCCTCATCGAGGATGGCACGGCCGACGAGACCGAGACCCCGCGTGGCAGGCTGAAGCGCCGCAGGATGTCCTCGCACTCCCCGCCGCGCGCGCCCTCCCCCTCGCGCGGGCACGAGCGCGCTTCCGGCTCGCGGCATAGACATCATCACCGGAAGCACCACCGCGCGTCATCATCGTCGTCAATCTCCCCTCCGCCGGCTATGAAGAAGAACCGGAGGAGGAGCGACGCCGAGCCGGATCACACGCTGAGGGGCCGCGCGAGGAGGAGCCGTAGCCCGATTATCGAGGGGGAGGAGAGAGAGGTTAGGAAGAGGAGTCAGCCGCCGAGTCGGCATCGGGTGAGGGGCGAGGAGGATGGGGATGAGGGGGCGTTGAGGCGGCAGAGGAGTTTTCCGAATCTGTATAGGGAGGCGGGGAAGGAAGAGAAGGTTAAGGAGGGGAAGAAGGTGGATAGCGGGGCGGAGGATATGGAGGGCGTGAGGAAGGGGGATGTGTATGAGGAGGAGCGGCAGCAGGGGGATGTTGCGCCTGCGGTGCAGAAAGTATAGGCCGTCCTCTGCGTGTGCATGGTGGCACTAATGTTGGACTTGGGATGGGAATCGGATTGCTCTGGGAGGGCGTTTGGGACTTATACCCTTCGTATTTGATTTGATTTGGAAGTGCGGCTGGTTTACGCACACACGGAATCCTGGAACTGTACTGTACGGGGTATGCAGATACTGTCTTCGCAGAACGCTCACTAAACCGCGGACACAAACGCCAGAATGGAGATCCCTGACTCTCCATTGCATGCTCATGCCATGCACGCTTATCCGAAACGAGTTCCAAGCACTCATCCTCGCTTCTCGTCCGTCCTGTTCCTACCAAGACGAAAGATGCGCCCAGCGGGAATCCCTATCCATCTCACCATCCTCACTGGACACTTCGTCAGCACGCATTCCTACAAAACCCTGTTAACACCTCCTGCCCTTTTACCCCGCCCAACTCACCTGCGACAGGTAGAATCCAACCTACCAATCATAAACCCAGCCACTATTCTGCTCCATAAACTCGGTACACGCCTCCTTCAATGCAATATTCGGCCGCAGCTCCGCGATAGTAAGCGGTTCTCTCGTCAACGGATCCGTCGCACTGCGCTTCAAATGCTCTATTATAGTCGCGCGCTCGTAGGACCGCCCGTTCTTCGTGACGACCGGGTCGTGCATGATTTCGAACGTTATCCCGTCGACGAGGTAGTCCGGCACTTCTCTCTTCTGCAGGTGTTCTGGGTCGCTCAACGTAAACGCCGTCCGCAGATCATCTCTCTTCTTCTCAAACTCCTTCTTCCGCTCTTCCTTCTCCTCCTGGCCTTCTATCCGGCCCACCTCCTGCTTCTCGATCCGCGCTTCGATGTCGTCGACGTCTTTCTTGTACTCCGTTTCGAGCGTGGCTTCGAGCTCGGCGAGCAGGTCTGCCCGCCGCCGTATGCGCTCGCGCTCGCGGATGTCCCATTTCGCCTTTTTGCACTTGAGCACTAGCGCGGAGATTGTGGCGGCGTTGGAGGTTTGCTGCGCGGAGTGCGTGCAGAGGTCGTACGCCATCAGCGCGGACGAGAGCGCTTCGTTGGGGTGGTTTATGCTGAGTTGCGCCTGCGCTGTTCCCGAGCATGTCAGCAACTTATCCATCTTTCCCTTCAAACATACTCTGCTCGCCGCCCCGGTCTGTATTCACCTAAGTAGAAAAATGCCTTCATGTTCTCCTTCATGAGCTCGATACTCCGTATACAGTCGTCAATGACGCCCTCCCACTTCTCGAGCTTGAGGCGCGCATTCGCGCGGTTGGTGAACAGCAGCGGGTTCTTGCTGTTCTTCTGGATCGCCTGGCTGTACAGCGTCTCGGCGGCTTCGTACTCGCCATTTTTGAAGTGCGCGTTGCCTTGGTTCTTGAGCTGCTCGGCCGCGTACTCGTTGCCTGGGGGCATGGTGGTGAGACTACTAAGGGCGAACGCTGGCGCGGAGGTCGGAGTTTAGACACGCGAGGCGGAGCGCGGGGCCAGTGGGGTGGTTTTGTGGATGCAGGGCGTGGAAAGTTCTAGAGGCGCAGACCGAGGGTGATGACTGAGCAGCGCGGCGATAGTGATGCTGTGGGCAGTGGAGGTAGGGCTGGAGTTCTTCTTGGAAGTGGTGGGCGAGGACGATGGGCTGAAGGCGGGTGGTGTGCTGGTGAGCGCCACGACCTTCAGCGGCTACGCGCATATGCACAGCCTTGTGTTCGTGCAGCGTGAACTACCTGTGCCTAGGTAACGCGGCACTCTGGTACTCCATACTATCCTTCAAGCGGTGGGGTTGTATACCTTAGGTAGGAAAATGGCATGAGATAAAGGACAGCCCTAACGCTAGGACCATTTCGGATAGCGCGTCTAGGAGAAAACCCCAACGTCGCTCCCGGGCACTCCAGCGAGATGGCCTTAGCATTAAAGAAAGCGACGTCCGCGAGTTCGTTGATGTATCGAAACCTCGCGCCCGCATACTCCACGCGATTCGTCTCCGGGTATGACTCATCAACCCGGATCGACTCATGCCTCCCCGTGGTTCTGTGATACCCTGCTCTCTTTCCTTAATTTTGGTGACTCAAAACGAGAAAAGTCAATTAATCAATCATCAACCCGGCCCCTCAGGGCTTCTACGAATTCAAACTACGTCATAGCTCTTTTGAGTCGCGAGCTGCCTATCTGCTGGCCTCATCGCTGCGCCAAATTTCAAATTACGTCTCTCCTAAACATCGAAGATCAGAATCAACTCTATGAATTGCTCAATCAAGAGGATGGAGCAGGCAAGCAGAAAGCGTATTTCCCGGCCATCAACCACGCGATGCACTTTGGCGTCAGCCGCTCAAATCGGGAAGCAGAGTTCATCATATTTCCGCTTTTGAAAAGAGATATCAAAAAGGACATCGAGCTACTCCGAAAGTGGCACTAGCGAGTCTTGAAGCACGTTTATTATCGACCTTGGCAAATGATGGATGATCCTCCACAATATAGTCCCATTCTCCATGATTGGGAGTACTGCCGGGCGACCATGAAGGGCCTAATCTGCGTTCGCCGTGGCATTTTCCTGAAGGATCCGGAGAGGATGATCGATCGAGCGCGGATATCCTGGACGATGCTCGGAAGATGACGCAGGCCAGAGTCGCAAAAGAACCCGAGCTACGCGAGCTACGAGACATGCTCCTCGTCGTCGTCTTAAAGTCAGCCATTTATGAGGCTGTGAGCACAGAGGACGCCGTCGGTAACTTTAACGTCTTCGTTTGGCATCTGGATGCAGGATACTTCGAAAAGAATAGCGTGAGGGTTGTCTGGAAGGCGGCATTGAAGCGAATAGGCGACGAATCGGGAACGAAGGGTCGCCAAATGAGACAGTACGCGACTTGGAAGTTCCTTATATCTCAGGAATTGTAGCTGCCTTAACCCGTCCCCAACCATGACATTCAAAACTACAACTTTCGGAGCGGAGAGCCGATACTACGGATTCACGGAGTCTCCAGCTTGGGAGGGATAATCTCTAAGATCTGCCGACCTCTCCGCACTGCACTCCCTTCTCAGCTGCGTCTGCACTGTGACTAGAAAATGCATAGCTGCAAAGAGCTGAGCTCGAGAGCCAAGGGGTCGTGCGATGCCCCGGCTCTGAGGCTGCAAATACGCTTAATCTGCTCGTAAGCTGATTTCCCGATCTGAGAAGGAAAATACTCGCCCCACGCGCCAAGGGTAGTTCATCCTCGGCGCGTGGGGCGAGGAAGACTAATTGGTTAACCTCGAAGCGGCACTGTTCCTACGCGACAGCGCACCGCCTCATTTCTTAAGAAAGGTGGCGCTGGATCTCATCTCTAAGGCGCTCTCCATTGAGCGTGTGAGGCATCTTCGCGGAAACCATTCGACACGTGCCAAGGTAATTTAAGGCGCCGGGCCACAAGGCTGAGTGCTCGACGAGCCAAACCGATGACCTAGGTCCGTGCAACGTGTCAAGCCTCAAAAACGAGGCATATTCCTCTCCCCGTAGGAACGCGCTCTGGGTCCGGAGTATGGCGCAGCGTCGAGGATAGCGGCGTGCAAAGCGCCACTTGCCCTACAGCACACGGTGCGACATGCACCGGTGAGGTTGCCCCTTGAGTAGGGTGAATCCGCCACGGCTGTGTTTTGGCGTCCTGAGCCATATGGTCCTTCGTCCCTCTGTTGAGTCTGTCGGGATGTATAAAGGTCAACGCTTTTCTCCCCTCTTTACGCTCTTTTCTCCCTTCTACGCTCTCTCAAAGCACTGCTGCGTGCTCTAGAGTTTTAAATCATATAAAGATCACCAACCCCGCCATGGCTCTGTACCAGATTTTTCGTTCTTCTATTACGTGCATCCAACTCCTTGAGGGTGATCCATACTCGCAGAATGGATGCCGTCTCATTCGCAAGAAGCAAAGACGATGACAATCTTCCTACTTACGATATGGGCTCACTTTCTTGGATGTTGACGCCTGCGCTGGGAGATCCAAATCATGGACCTTCATCGGGAGACCTGGTGGGCTCTATGTCGGCTGGCTTGACCAGTGGCACACAGAGTAGCTGTCAATCATGCGGACAACTTTCCCACCAGATTCTCCAATGCCAACGCAGCTGCCATGATCATGTCTATGGTCAGCCTTGGAGCCTGGTGGGTAGCTTGTCACTCTTTGATGATCCTTCCCGGAGGAGTTATTGACGATGATTTACTAGGGCTATACCTGCGGTTACAACCACTTCGGCTTCCCATCTCAACTTCAGCCATATTTGAACATCCACCATTCCCAACAGCCAGCCCAACAAATGTGGATCGCGCCGCCGTTGTCACCCGAGTCAGTCGGCCTTGTTGATGAGTTGCATTCACTAAGTAATACGGCCACATTCACATACCCCTATCCGGTAGCACATATCCCTCGATCCCCATACCACCCACTGTATCTGACGGGCCTAGACAACCCTCCCCGCGTATTCTGAGAATGCACTTGACCAATCTTTGAATGAATTCGGCACTCGGACTTCGTTATCCAACAACTCAATTCCCCCTCGGTCACCTTTTGCGCCTGCCACGGGTGGATCGTCCTACAGTCAAGCCAGCACATCAGCCTCGTCCGGTCCAAATGCTCAACAGATCATTGATCCTGAACTACCTGATTTCAGCCTGGACATCGAGTCTTTCGACCTCGATTTACTGCTGGATAGTCCTCAAGCTACCCTGTCGCAGCGTTCAGCATCCTGTGACGGCGAGAGCCTCAGCTCTTCGGACATATCCGCTGGTCTTGAGCGATCACCTTTGGACTTGAAAAAGTTGATGAGCCCCATCTATTCCGGCACTCCGCAAGCACCCAAGTGAGTAAACCTCTTGTCGGCATCCTACTGCATGAGTCTGAAATGACTAACAAGCCCTTCCAGCCAACAAGGCCCTCGCCTCAATTCTGGGTCTCGCAAGCGTCGCTTTCCATGCACTCGTCATTCCTGCACGCGCGCTTTCACGTCGCGGAACGATCTCGAGCGCCACCTTAAAACCAAGAAGCACCGCAACGACGCTACGCACTCGGGGGATGCCGTCGGTCTTCTTAGGTGCAAGGTACCCTGGTGCAAGCGAGGCAAGGAGGGTTGGGCGAGGAAGGACCACTATATGAGACACATGGAGAGAATGCACCCGGACCTCAAGCTGGAAGATGGTGAGGATAGCAGCTCTGAGTAACTCCATTCTTGCTATACACATTACTCTGGTCTCTGGTGCTCATTGGAGGTGCTTCTCGTCGCCGTCATGCCTGGAGGATGGGAGCGACAGGAGTGAATAGACTTTTCCGGGTAGTGGGTAACAAGAGGCTCGGATGGTTTCTTCGCCATTGGGCGATAGGTGGTATGCGGTCCCTATCGTTACCGAATATCACTGTATTTGCTACCTTACCAGCTTTTATGCCTACTTTCATGTCCTTCACAGTCCTCTTTTTACACTACTTACCACAAAGCGTCCTCCGTATGTAAAGCACTTGTTTGCGCAGCCTCAAGCAGAGCGACGCGGGATACCCTAGGCAGAATTAGTTTGATCTATGTACAAGGCTCTCAAGAAACAGGCATCGATTCTAAGTTCAAAATATAGTAGCGGACTGAATTAGCCTCTCGAACTGACCTCGGGAGGCGCACCCGTGGACAGGGCGCTAGACCAGGTTCGGAATAATGCAGGCCAATCAAACCACGTACTCCGTCTCGTGGACTTCGCTCCACTGATTCTCCAACACCACGCCCACGTCCTCCTCCGCTCGCTGACAATGGTGCGCGCATCCGTTTCATCCGACAGCTGTTGCTCCACCTATGTTCTCGCGCCCGGGCCTCGAACGCCTCACCACCTAGGACCATTAAGTCCGAAAACCCGCACGAACGCACCAGTTGAGCCGCACTTAGCGCCCACGCGTTCTCAGCCGCATGGGAGCCGCATTGATTACTGTACCTCGCGTACTTTGTACTTCCGATGACGTCCGCATCGTGCCCCTCGTTAGCCAGTTAGACTTATCCCTTGACTGCCACGTGAACCTTTCAGGGCGGTGTGAGTCTCATTGTCTATTTTTGCGACTTGGAGAAGCGGAATGCCTTGGTCGAACTTGCGTTGATTCCAAATCAGAACGGTCGGAAACCTTTGGGGGCGCCCCTGTGTACGCCTTTTATATGCTTGGCATCAGCTGAGGCGACGGTGGAATGTAGGTATAAAACATTGGACTCATTGGCTCGGGGACATTCCCTTTTGCTCTTAGCCATACAAAAATTCCCGACACTTTGCCTGGAGCCGTTGCCCACGCCCCTCTCCCTGATTCGTTGCTCTTGCTTCCTTCAGCCTCTCTCTTCCATATTGGACCAACATTTTTTCATTTCTCAAGATGGATGCTCACAATCCCTGGGCAGACTATGTCTACTCTGATCTTGAATCGGTTGGCGATCCGACAATCGATGATCAAGTTGACAAAGAGGTCGGTTCAGGCTCGCACGCGAATGAAGATGTTGGCCCTATGCCCACTGCCCTGGACTCCGACGTAGGCCCCGGGTTAGTGGACTTAGACTCCCTTTTAAGTGCGATGCAGGAATTAGAAGCTCTGGAACTTGGGACTGGACATTATTCGGATCTGCACGGATCCGGGTATACCGTGCCTGTGTTTCCTGAACCTTGTGCTGATATTGGTTCTGGTTTACTGGACTTCTCCCTTGGTTCTGAGCTCCCATTTGGATCGGATGAGCCCCTCCCATTTGCATCAGATGCGCCCTTTGATGTGACTTTCCCAATGATCGGAATGCCGGAATCCAGTACACTGCCCTCAAACTTCTTCCACGCCGCCGTCCATGGCGCGGAGCAAGTGTCTGCTTGCAATACCGCAAAGCAGCCTTCCCCTACCGATTACTTCGTTGCAGGCCATGAACAAGTAACTAGATCGGCCAATGATGACCAGACCCCTGTCCAACGTTCGAGGTACGTAGAACACACAACGCTTGCACTTACATCCTGGCTGCTGACGATTTCCCCAGGCCCGAGTCTAACAAGCGTGACCGCAGAGTGCGTGAACGCGTCTTCCCCTGCCGCTTTCCTCCTTGCACCCTTGTACTCTGCACCAAGAACGATCTTGAGCGCCACCATTCGACGCGCAAGCACCGAAAGGAAGCTGGACGTGACGCCCTTGCTAACCAATTTACGTGCAAGGTGTCATGGTGCAGGCGCAGTCGACGGGGATTTGTGAGGAAAGATCACTATGTGAGGCATTTGGAGAGAATGCATCCAGGAATTGAGTTTGATGAGTGACGAGTTGGAAAAGAGGGGCGGGAATAGATTGTTTTGCAGATTGTATCGATTGACTTAGCGCTTGGAGAGCGAGGTAAGTATGCTTTTCCTACAGTTCGTTCCATGTTGCAGTGTGAAGGGGGGAATTTGGTATCTCGTGATGAAGTGCGTGAATCTTGGGGCGCTGGCGCCGACTTCAAAGTGCAGTTCAGTTGTTGCGTTTGCGCTGGTGTTTGATCGGTTTTCGTCGAGTGCTTTTGAGGATGTGGGGAGCGAGAGGGAAATTGATATTTCGCGATGAAGTGTGGGAATGGTCGAGTGCTGTGCCGGTTTGAGAAATGTGGGGTTGTTTTGCAATTCGTGACGGTCTTTCATTGCGGTGTGTTGGTACATCGCTTCGATGTCATGGGTCTCTTTATGCATGTTCTTACCCCTCCACCTACCGATCGACATATCCAGTTCAACCTGGGCTTCTCTTCTATTCCGCCCTTCATCAGCCGGGGGAGTGACGCTCTCTTAGAGTGAATCAGAGCTTTCATGTCTTTACTATCATTATTAGAGATTAAACATTACTATTCGGTCCTTTCCGTAAGTCGCATCTCGCCACTCACAGCAGCAGGCATACTCTTCTCCCACTGCTACGTCCCTGCCCCTTGCACTAGAATCACGAAACACTCGTCCTCTGACTCACAACCTTCAACACCGTCGCAGTCCCCTCTTCCACAGCATTCCTGCTCGGTCTCATCCGCCACCGATGCACCGCATGAGCCGCAAACACCATCATGATCACATACATAACGGCGATGAGGGCCTGGAAAGTCCCCTCCGCATACCCCCAGTTATACCACTGACGCACGTTGTCGAACGGGATCTCGTTGCTCTCGATGAGAAGGATGTTGAAAAAACATGCGCAGAGCCAGAGTCCGAACCAGAGAATAGAGGTGACGAGCGCAGTGATAGGATGCCACCAGCGCTTGGGAATGAAGACCAGCATGACGAGTGTGAGGACAAGATCGGGGACGAGGTAGATACCGATGCGCACCCAGAAGTCCTGTCTGCAAGAGCGTTAGTAATATTCGGTCAACCTTTTGAACCTTATCCCGTGTTGAATTGGGAGGGATGGAGATCGAAGGAGAGGTTATTCGAAGGAAACTTACGGTCCGTCGCCCGAGCTACTTCCCATGTCGCTTTCATCCCACCACTTTTTATACTGGACGCTTTCGCCAATGACGATAATGATGAAGATGACGAGGATAATGTTCTTTATGAGGAAGGTGGTTACGTAGCCCCCGAGGCTGGCGTCCCAG
The DNA here is from genome assembly GCF_010094035.1 of Trematosphaeria pertusa. Classification (NCBI taxonomy): domain Eukaryota; kingdom Fungi; phylum Ascomycota; class Dothideomycetes; order Pleosporales; family Trematosphaeriaceae; genus Trematosphaeria; species Trematosphaeria pertusa. Next base: position 168,146 of record NW_022987229.1, on the reverse strand, counting down.
CGGTGGTCGGCGGGTGAAGTAAAGGCGGCGACGAGACCCATTGTGGGAATGAACTTGTTTGAGTACGCAGTGAAGAACACGATGATTTAGAAACGAAGAATGCAGTGCATTTAACCCGCAAGGGCGACTTCGGTCCGACCTCGTTGAGGAGCAGCACAGCACGTCTCGGCGTACCGTACAATGCCACACAGCCTCATCCTCCGTCAAGCACACAGCCAACAGCCAATCGAGCTACCACCACACACAAGGATATCCCCAAAGGGCTTTAGACGCGAGCGAATGTGGACTTTGGAGGCAAAACAGAATTCCTGGGGTATGGTGAAATAACCCGTGTCACCCCTCTTTGTACAGCCTCGGTAGCCAAGAGGAGGCGCAGTCGAATGACCGACTATCTTGTGATCGTGTAACTGCTTCGTGTTCCAAAGCGATGATCAAGGCGTTTTTATTGTGTGGTCAGGCTGATTGCTCGCGTAGATGATGTGAATGCACTCCTTGGTTGTTGATCATGTCGTGGACACCAAGATGATGGTATTGTGTGCTCCGCATCTCGAACGGGGGCTAGATCTTGCTAATAGCAGTCGCGTCAGCACAGGTTATTCAAGGATGGGTTGCACAAATCGCCGCAGTTTTTGAAGCTCGTATTCAGGGTCATAGAAGGTGCTCTGCAGATTTACCAGGTGCTTCGAAGCGGCTTTTGGGAGGCAGCGGGAACCAATACCACAGGTCGAATACTAGCTCTTTAGAGAACGATTCGTCGGCATCTTGGGATGCCTTGATAAGATGTGCCGGCCAAGCATGAGATAGATTCTCTGTTCCTTTTCATGTGATTCCTCTCCGCAAGCCATATCCTTTCGGAGCTCTCGCACCAACTTGCACATTCGCATTTCCACTCTCTTCAACGATTCTGACCCATTCCTCCCTCCCCTTCCCCTTCTTCGCGCTCCTCTCCTTCCTCCACCGAAAGTCTTCACCCAAGCCGGGCGTCTCGAACTCGATCTCTTTGAGCGCTGGCATCTCACACATGCCCTTCAGTCTGTCCCAAACTTCGTCCGCTTCCAGCAATCCTTTCTTCCCAGAAAGAATGAAGTGATCGAAGGAAACGCGCAGCTCGTGCAAGTGCTGAGATGTCTTGAACGTGCGGACTAGAATGCGGATACAGTCCTTGAAGCATTCGGTTCCAGGCTCGGATCTTCGTTCCCAGTCGCCCAGCTCTTCGATGGTGCAACGGACTTTGCATGCCTTTAGCTTGGCCGCAAAACTAGGCGTAAGTTCGATAGCACTGCTCCATGGCGAGGTATGGTAATTCCACGCATACAGCCTGGTTGTCTCAGGGTCTTGCGCCGTTCGTCCCAGGCAGCATCGGAAACGTGCGTTCACCCGGTATTCATATGCTGCGACAAATTCGGCTTGTATCTGGCGGCATACGAAAGCTAGAGGAAAGGACTCCAAAGGTGATTTGAGGTCTTTCTGGATGATGTAGGTGTAGATGCGGGTCCGAATACAAAGGGGCAGACGCAATAAAGCCGGTTGCTCTGCTGCGGATCGGCGTGGAGCGAGGAGCAGAGCCATATTGGATACAAGAGAAGGCAAAAGGGCAGTGGAGGGTGTGGTTTGAAACTGACAGGCGGGAGGAACATGGGTTTTGTGACGCTGCGCCGCAACAGGGCATAGCCTCAGGCAACCCGTCACCGAGTCCGTAGTCCGAAGGATAGGATAGGCCCCGCGCTCACTATTCGGGATGCTGTCGCCATATGTAGGGCGGTGCATTAGAACACGAAGAGCAAATGCGAGTAAGGTGTCTCTTGGGCGCGGTGTGTTAGGTGTGCTGATTCGTTATCGATAAGCTAACCGAGAAAGGAAAGGGTAGAGAACGAAAACACAACTCAAGCAAGCCGCGGCTTGGCCCAAGCCCCTGACCTTCACTCGCGACTTGCGATCCTCTGACCCTCAAAACTATCTGTCATTTCCTACCACACTAATATACCGTCTGTATCCATGGAGCACGACCCTAATGTCGCCGATCCAGCCCAACTCCGAGCGCGATGAGGGCCATGATGATGCAGTAGCCGGGGCTGAGGTCGATGTGGACGAGGAAGCGCAGCTACTGCCAAGGGAAGAGTTGGAATTTGAAGATACTGTCTCCCAATTACCTTTGAAAGCGCGAAGAGCTGGAATCCTGGGGCTACTTCAAGGACCTCGACCCCCGCGAATCCAAAGCATCAACCCATTGCTCCCATCGGTCCAAGAAGCTCCGCCAGCTCTCCTCAACCGACTGCTTCCAAGGAAGGGGCACCAGTTTGTTCTACTTTGTGTGTGCTTATTACTCTGGGCTGCGGTGTTCGTCAGCTTCTTGAGCTCGCAGCTTCCGGTGAAGGATGGCACAGGGAGAGATGTTGTAAATCTCGATTGTGTCGATAGCCTCTGGAGACGCAAAAACGAATGTGGTATCGACGGCTTGGACTGTCGTCCTTTCTCGAACGTTTCCTTCGCCTTTCGGTGCCCCGCCAGATGTGCCAGCGTACAGGTACTGAACCCCCGTGCCGTCGGACCGCTCGACGTCAACTACCGTCCATTGGTGATTGGAGCAGGGGCATACCGCGGTGACAGCTTCGTGTGCGGCGCCGCTATCCACTCCGGTATCGTCTCTAATGCTAAAGGCGGTTGTGGACGTGCCTCGCTCAATGGTGAGCATGAGGATTATCCAGGTGTGAAGAGGCACGGAATTGAGTCAATTCCGTTCGATTCGTACTTCCCTCTATCGTTTTCTTTATCGTCTGATGACAGCATCCGCTGCCCCACCGATCCACGTCAAGCGCTGCTCTTCATATCGTTGTTCTTCGCGAGCATGCTTTCGCTCTTCGCAAGCTCCCCAAAGATCCTCTTTCCGATCTTTACGCTCATCTTCGCTCATGTGAGCTTCGCGTCCGACCCGCCTTCAGCCTCTTACAGGAACTCTACTGTTCTTCCTGATCATCTCTCCATGTTTGCGAAGAGGCTTTTACCCGCATTCTTCTGCGCTGTGGTCATTTACTGGACGACCGTCAAACGCACACTATCCGGCTTAACAGCCCAGGTAGAGAAGACTGTTCTTTGGCTTGGCGGCTTCTTCTTCGGCGCAATGTCCAACTACACCTTCGACTGGATACCCATCTCGCGCCTTACGGGTCATGATCTCGAACAGCAGCCTGGCGCTAAGATTGCACTATCGATAATTCTCATCATCCTCATCGCAGTCATTGCTGGCCAGGTGTACTACTTCTGGCTCGAGGGACGCCTGCTTCAGTATCTGGCTCTATATGGACTCTTCATTGTGGGCATCTTGATTTCCCTGGCGATTCCTGGTGTCAACCTACGCATCCACCACTATATCCTTGCGCTACTACTACTTCCCGGGACTAGCTTACAAACGAGACCTTCATTGCTCTATCAAGGCATCTTGCTCGGCCTCTTCGTCAACGGTATTGCACGGTGGGACTTCGACTCCATCCTCCAGACCACCGAAGCGCTCCGAGGTGACGGACAGTTCGAGTCAGTAGTACCGAAGATATTGGAACCTGCGATTTCCTTTACCGCCGGAAATGTCATCGCGACGTTTTCGTGGGTCTCGCCTCCCGCTGATGTGGCCGGAATCAGCGTGCTTGTGAACGACGTGGAGCGGGATCGTGCATTCTTTGGGGATGGTATTGATGGTGATGTCAAAAGCTTTGAGTGGACGAGGCCGATTGGGATGCAGTTGAACGAGTATCTAAGATTTGCCTGGGTGACGAATGGGCGGGCAGTGCTGGACTATACGAAAGCCGGGACGCTGTTCGCAAACGGGACCTGGACCATGGAGCAAGAGTATTGAAAAATCCCGCAACTGCACTGTACTCGTCATTCAAGAGCAGGACCGACATGGGGAGACCTTGCGGACGTGGAGAATTTGTGGCGTTGGGATTGGCGGGATTTCGTCCACTCGGTACGTAGGATATTTCAAACCGAAAACGACATGCCTTTCTACCATCGGGGGACATCCAAGAACCGACGATGCCACTCCCCTTTCGAGTTCCACTCTACGGCGCCCACTTGAACTCACACGTGAGCTCGAAAACGGGAGTACGAAGCGACAGCACACCTTTCGACCAAAGCTAGATTTTCGCAATGCCTTAGTACCACAATCATCCCCTTAGAGAGATATCCACCTCTCCTATGCCGAAATGATCAACGCGGTCTTCCTCATAGTCGTACCTGGTGCGGGCGAGCATGTTCACGCCGCAGGCGGCAACGACAACGGCCATCCTTCGACCACCACGAGGTGTGCGAGAATCTACCCTACAATCCCCAGCTATCCATCCGACGACGAGTGCACGTGGGCCGAGGAAACAGCGCTGTATTCGGTGTCATATGCAGCGCCGACCTCTATGGTGGGGATGTCCAGACCACACAGGCGCTCTCTCTTTGTTCCTCTCTTATATACCGTCGGTAGCGGTGGAGCTGCGAAAGATTTTGTTATCAATTATTACACCGACTAGTACGGCGAGGATCTCTCGTCCCTCGCTACCAATTCTGTGGAATCTTGCGTAAGCAATTGCTCCGCGACGACCGCCTGCAAGGCTGTGTCCTATGTAGCGGGTACAGTGATCAGCGGTGAGAACTGTGCACGCGGGCGTCTTTTCGCTCGTGCGTTTGTCCTGATCCCTACCTGGCACGTTCCTGTCGTGTTAGAGAGGACGGGAAAGAATGGGGAATGAGACGAGATAGTAAAATGCCCAGAATTCCATGTGATCATATGTAATACGACGCCAAGAACAGGTGAAGCTGAATAAGAGTCCCTCGTACGATAGAATGTAGCTTCCCTTCCAATGAAAGGCCACCGCTACAGCCTCCGTCGACGTGCACTCGGCCGCTAAGAGATTATGGCAGGTTGAGCTCGAATCGCAAGAAGGCTTTCTAGTTAGCCCAGGGAACCTCTTCCTTGGTTCGTTCTCTGATAGTTACTTTTGACTCCAATAGGAGAATGGGTGAACGAGGCGATGCGGGCTTATTTTGCCCTGGATCCCGCTTTTCGTCCAAGGGTGACGCAGGCGCAAAAGACCCGCACCATTCCGAAATTCCGGAAGCCGTGGAGTGTGGCCGCAACCTAACGATGGGCCCGAGGTGTTATTTGCGCATGCGGCTGTTGTTTAGGGCGGTGAGCAGTCGCGGATCATCGGACGAAGGATTCGGCGAGAAATCTCCTCTTCCGTCCCGTGGGAGGAATCACGTGCTGATAAGATAAGCCTTGCTTCTACCTGCCCAGGTGTGGACCCAGCCGCCGCATGCGGTTTCCAACCCTCCCGTCTTGAACCATCAACTCCGCTCCGCGCCCATGGCTACCGCGGATCAGATCCATGCCCATTTTCCTTTCTGACTGGTTGAGAAAAGCCTTCAAGCCGCATGACGTAAGCCTGTAGCCGTGCGCCCGGGTACTCGCTCTCTCGCACCGTCCGATTCCTCCGCTGCGGGCGTACAGAAGCGTAAGCGGGAAGTGTCGCGGAAGGACGAATGATGGGTACAGACAGCCTCGGCCGCCACTGGAATCGGGCCCAATCGAGATCCGGTTGCAAACAAAGGAGCGCCGACTGCTCGTCCGCTCCTTGGCCGAATGGACTAACGTGGTTACCGCATCTAAGATCGATCTGTGATTGTACGTCCCGACTGGCTAGCTCCTATGACCGCATCGGGCCACTGCTAGATAGAATAAATCCAGCCGCATCCTGTCGCCCTCAGTCATCAACACAGCACTGCAATCGTCGGTTTTCTGCACGCTATGTCGGACCCAAACCGAATTGGAGAGGGAGTTATTCGGACGGCTTCAGGCCGCGAGACTTACGCGCCCGATGGCCATGTACCCAGCTACGACGAGAGATCTGAACCAGTCGAAAAGGAGGAAACGCCGCGAACGTCAAGCGATTCTTCGATTGCCAGATTTGAGCCATTGAGGACGCGAACTGGACATGATGCAGTGGGATCCTCAAGCTCGTCAGACTTCGCCGGCCTTACCCCGTCGTTGTCGCGAAGGAAAACAAACGCGACGATCGATGATGCTGATAGAAGGGAGCTCCAGCAGCTCTACTCGACACTTTCTCGGCGACAATCCAGTATCGCCGCCCCAGACGACCCGGCCGTGGACCCTCAAAGCGATTCATTCGACCTGCAGAAATTTCTGCGCATGTTCAGGCATCAATTGGAAGCTGAGGGCCATCAAATGAGGGAGGTTGGCGTCGTATACAAGAATCTGAACGTTTACGGCTCAGGCGCGGCACTGCAGCTTCAGCAAACGGTAGCCGACTTCGTTAAGGCGCCCTTTCGCTTCGGCGAGTTCTTCAGCTTCGGGAAGAGAGAGCACAAGCACATTCTACGCAATTTCGACGGCGTGGTCAAAAGCGGCGAGTTACTCATCGTTCTTGGGCGGCCTGGATCAGGTTGTAGCACCCTTCTTAAGACTATGTGCGGTGAGCTCCACGGCCTGGAGACGGACGAGAATTCTACCATCCACTACAATGGCATACCTCAAGAACAGATGATGAAGGAGTTCAGGGGCGAGGCTATCTACAATCAAGAAGTTGACAAGCATTTTCCTCATCTTACCGTCGGCCAGACCCTCGAGTTCGCAGCGGCTACTCGCACGCCATCGCATCGAATACAGGACATGTCTCGGGCGGAATTCTGCCAGTTCGTCGCTCGAGTAGTGATGGCAGTCGTCGGACTCAGCCACACGTTCAACACCAAGGTCGGCAACGACTTCATCCGAGGTGTTTCTGGAGGAGAGAGGAAGCGCGTTAGCATTGCCGAGATGATGTTGGCAGGCTCTCCTTTTGCTGCGTGGGACAATAGCACAAGAGGCCTCGATTCCGGTAAGTACATGCCTCATTCTGCACAAAGGTCTAGTTGGCTAATATATCCTCAGCGACCGCATACAAGTTCGTGCAGACACTGAGGGTCGCCTCCGACTTCGGTGGGAGCGCTGCGGCTGTCGCAATCTACCAAGCCAGCCAGAGCATCTACGACGAATTCGACAAAGCAACCGTACTGTACGAAGGTCGGCAGATCTACTTCGGACCGGCCGACACTGCGAAGTCTTTCTTCGAGCGACAGGGCTGGTACTGCCCTCCCAGGCAGACCACAGGCGACTTCTTGACCAGCGTCACCAATCCGCAGGAGCGAAAAGCGAGAGAAGGTATGGAAAACAAAGTGCCTCGTACTGCCGACGACTTCGAATGGTATTGGCGCGAGTCTCCAGAATACAAGCTGCTCCAAACCGAGATCGAACAGTACGAGCTTGAGTATCCAGTCGACACACAAGGACAGAGCCTTGCCCAGCTCCGCCAGCAGAAGAACTACCTCCAGTCAAAGCATGTCCGGCCTGAATCTCCATATCTCATCAGCGTTCCGATGCAAGTACGACTAAACACGACCCGAGCCTACCAGCGCATATGGGGCGACATCTCCGCAACCGCTACGCAGGCGGTGCTCAATGTCATCATGGCTCTTCTCATCGGATCTATCTTCTTCGGCACACCAAACGCTACAGTCGGATTCTTCTCCAAGGGTTCAGTCCTCTTCCTTGCGGTTCTCTTCAACGCTCTCGCTGCAATATCCGAGATCAACAGTCTGTATGCGCAGCGTCCAATCGTCGAGAAGCATAAGTCGTACGCCTTCTATCATCCGTTTACTGAGGCCATGGCTGGTATAGTGGCGGACATACCGGTCAAATTCGTGCAGGCAGTGGCATTCAACGTCATACTGTACTTCATGTCGGAGCTGCGACGCGAGCCATCCCAATTCTTCATTTACTTCTTGGTCACTTACATCACCACCTTTGTTATGGCGGCCGTGTTTCGGACTATGGCCGCCCTGACGAAGACGGTCTCGCAAGCCATGGCCTTGTCGGGTGTATTGGTCTTAGCTCTCGTGATATAGTAAGTACAAGAGCTCATGGCTGTTAGTAGTCCTGCTAATAGAGATACAGTACCGGTTTCGTCGTCGCAGTGCCGAACATGCATCCCTGGTTCAGCTGGATCCGGTGGATCAACCCAGTCTTCTATGCGTTTGAGATCCTAGTCGCCAATGAGTTCCACGGCCGCGAATTTACGTGCTCCTCCATTATCCCAGCTTACACGCCTCTTCAAGGAGACTCATGGATCTGCAACATCGTTGGAGCGGTTCCCGGACGGCGCACCGTCAGTGGAGACGCCTTCATCGCCACCAACTACGAGTACTCGTATTCTCACGTGTGGCGGAACTTCGGTATCCTTCTCGGGTTCCTCTTCTTCTTCATGTTCATTTACTTCCTGGCCACGGAACTTAATTCGTCCGCGACAAGCACCGCCGAAGTACTAGTGTTCCAGCGTGGACACGTGCCCGCTTATCTACAGAAGAATGGCAAGGACCGCCAGCCCGATGAGGAGTCTGCTGCCGCTGTCGCTGTCAATGAAAGCGCTGCGGACGCGGATGTGCGAGCGGTGGAGCCCCAGAAGGATATTTTCACGTGGCGCGAAGTCACTTACGACATCCAGATTAAGGGCGAAACGCGTCGCTTGCTTGATCATGTCGCCGGATATGTGAAGCCAGGCACACTTACAGCGCTTATGGGCGTCAGTGGCGCGGGTAAAACTACTCTGCTAGATGTGCTCGCTCAAAGAACGTCGATGGGAGTGGTCACGGGGGACATGCTCGTCAACGGGAAGCCACTGGATGCGAGCTTTCAGCGCTCGACGGGCTACGTGCAACAACAGGGTAAGTATCCCGCAATTCTTGTCTTCCGCCCTACCAGGCCTAATTGAGCCTAGACTTGCATTTGGAGACCGCTACCGTGCGTGAGAGTCTCCGCTTTAGCGCTATGCTTCGGCAGCCGAAATCTGTTAGCAAGAAAGAGAAGTACGAATATGTGGAAGAGGTGATCAAGATGCTGAACATGAGCGATTTCGCCAATGCAGTCGTTGGTGTTCCTGGAGAAGGCCTCAATGTGGAACAGCGCAAGTTACTGACCATTGGCGTTGAGCTCGCTGCCAAGCCAAAGCTGCTCCTCTTCCTCGATGAGCCTACTAGCGGGCTCGATAGTCAGGTAAATCCTACTACCAGTACTTGATAAGACCTCACTGATGACTCTTCAGAGCTCCTGGGCCATATGCGCCTTTCTACGCAAACTCGCAGACGCTGGCCAAGCGGTTCTTTGCACCATTCATCAACCCTCCGCCATCCTCTTTCAGGAATTCGACCGACTGCTCTTCCTAGCCAAAGGCGGCAAAACAGTATACTTCGGCGAGATCGGACAGGATTCCCAGAAGCTCCTTAATTACTTCGAGGGCAACGGCGCTCGGAAATGCGATGACCAGGAGAATCCGGCGGAATACATGCTTGAGATCGTGAACAACGGAAGGAACAATCAAGGCCAGGACTGGCACACTGTTTGGAAAGAAAGCGAGATGCGGAAGGCTGTAGACCGGGAAATCGACAACATCCACCACGAGAAACAGCATGAAGAGATAGCCGGACAGGACGAGATCGGCGCGCATTCCGAATTTGCCATGCCTTTTTCCACGCAAGTTATTGAAGTCACGTATCGTGTCTTCCAGCAATATTGGCGCATGCCGAGCTATATTTTCGCCAAGTTCGGTCTTGGTGTCGCTGCAGGCCTTTTCATCGGATTCACGTTCTACGGTGCCTCTACCTCGCAGTCGGGAATGCAGAACGTCCTCTTCTCCGCTTTCATGCTCACCACGATCTTCACGACCATCGTGCAACAGGTATTTCCTCCCCTCATGTCTGCAATTGAGGTGCTAACGCCCGACAGATTCAACCGCTGTTCGTCACCCAACGGTCTCTATACGAAGTCCGCGAGCGTCCAAGCAAAGCATATTCCTGGAAGGCGTTCGTGCTCGCCAACGTAGTCGTCGAGATTCCTTATCAGATTTTTACGGGTCTTCTTATCTGGGCTTGTTTCTACTACCCCGTTGTCGGCGCGCATCAGAGCTCAGTGCGCCAAGTCCTGGTCCTGCTCTTCTGCTGCCAGCTTTTCGTCTACGCGAGCGCTTTCGCGCAGATGACTATTGCAGCACTGCCTGATGCGCAGACTGCTGGTGGTATCGTTACTTTGTTCACTTTCATGAGTCTGCTTTTTTGCGGTGTGCTGCAGTCTCCTGACGCGCTGCCTGGCTTCTGGATTTTTGTAGGTGTCCAACACTTGGGTTCGACGAATAACGGCTAACAAATGCACAGATGTATCGCGTCTCTCCATTCACTTATTGGATAGGCGGTATGGCATCCACCCTCCTCCACGACCGAGCCGTGACCTGCACAGCGACGGAAACGTCGCGCTTCAACCCGCCCGCCGGCCAAACCTGCGGCGAATACCTCGGCCCCTACCTCCAACAGGCACCGGGCGTCCTACAAAACCCCGATGCTACACAAAACTGCCAGTACTGCGGCCTGCGCAACTCCGACCAGTTCTTGGCTGGCTCGAACATCTACTACAGCGAGCGGTGGAGGAACTTTGGCATTATGTGGGCGTTCGTTGGGTTTGATATCGCGGTCGCGGTGTTGACGTATTATTTGTTCCGCGTGGCGAAGTGGGGGAAGAAAGGGGAGAAGAGTAAAAATGGGGGTAAAGCGAGGGAGGTGACGGAGAAGGGAGCGGAGAGGATGGCGCAGGAAGGTGCGGTGCCGCCGAATAGGGAGGGTTGAGCGCTGGAGTGGATGAATGTAGTATTGGTGTGTACATGCTCCTCGATTTTGAACAGCGCTGCATATGGTACTCTTTGAGCGGGCCAGTACCTTAATATATGATTCTCTAATGCTACTCACCGTCTCCACAGAGTACTACCATAGCCACCTCTCACTCACTCACTCACCCATTCCCATCCTTATCAATATCTCTGCTCACAAACACCACCAACACCGCGGCATACGCAGCACTCGCCGCAAAAACCTCCTGCCGCTTCGCGCTCGCGTCGTAAACGTAGCAATCATCCCGACCTTCGAGCCAGGCCTTCGCACAAAATATAAACTCGTTATCGCCCCAATGAGGAGGATCGCAGCGACCACGATCGAGATAACCAGCACCACCCACTTAACATGCGACTCAAGGAAGTGCTGTGTGTTGTCACGCGGATCGGGATACACTGTACCGCGGAAGGGCCAGTAGTCGCGCAGAAATCGGGAGAGTGGGTCGGTGTCGGCTGGCGGACGGAGGGCTACCAGATCTTCTGCGTCGTCAAGCATGTGCTTAGCTTTTCCGCTAACGATTGTGGAGGGCTTGGAGAAGAAGGAGCGGAAGGTGGAGAGAACGCGGCTGCTAGGGCGGTCGAGGTTGCTGATCTGGGATTGGAGGACGAGTGCTTCGTCTGTGGGTTGTTAAAGGAGGGGTTGAAGACTGGATGGAGCCGGATATTACCCACGGTATTCGCGAATCTTTTCTCTCAGTTCTGCTTCCAGCTTCATTTTCTCCTGTATGCGCGCATGTTCTGGCCGTTGCGCGTCTTTCGCGAGTTCCTCGAAGGTTTCCCATCGTCGCAGAGATTGTCGGACGTCGAAGTTTTGGCTGCGCCGGGCATCATCGTCCCAGTCTTCGATTCGACGCTCAAGTTCGATGAGATGGCTCTGCAAATTCAAGAGGTTCCGAGCACTGAGCCTGTCGAACTTACGAAATACATAGGATTCGCTGTCTGGGTCGCGCGCAATCCAGGCCGCAAGGCTGGGATATCCATCTCGAAATGGCGGGCCCTTTTCGACAGTCGAGGATCCATTCATCCCTTTTACATTCCATTTGGGCGCATTGAAACAGGTAAAGACTTTGACCTGGACTTCTCGATCATGTCGCTGAGTGCGGCGTCTGCCACCGGTGAGCTGCTCAGGTGGGGTTGACCACTTTCCATCTCTTCCTAGACTTCTCAGCACACCTCTTTCCTCACGCTGCATTCTTTTTTAGACCGCTATTCATTTACCACTCGAGCCCGAGAGCAACCCCTGCGTGTGTACACGACAGCCCTATCCTCCTAGGCGCCACCACCCTTCCCCTGCTTCCTATGCTATCTCCGTCCACATGGGTTTGACTCGAGACCAGTTCATAGCCTTGTTAAGGTCAGAAGAACCGTCTATAATAGACAGAGACCAGGAACGCCACCGCAAGCGGACTAGCGCTTCTAAGAGGCCAACAGAAGGTGATTTGGTTCTTATAAATGTCATGGACCCGAACAGGCTAGACATCGCGCGAGAAGTCGGTGAACGTGCGCTCACCTCGGACTCTGGCTCTGACTCTGAGGTTGAGGATGGTATTTCGAATAAACGCACCACTCCCCGAGAATATTACGGTCTCTCACGGATTCCATCCCGCTCACTATTCCACGAACATCGCATAAGAGCATATCTAAATTCCATTGAGATATTGGCCTTTCCCGATAGTTGCTCTGGGCTCAACATTATTTCGGAGAGCTTTTTGCGGCGCCACAGCCTTTCTCTCAATACCAACATCGACTACTCCGCCAGGCTACCCAATGGCAAACTCGTTAAGTCCTTGGGCTCTCTCAACCTTACCTTTCGATTTAACAGGCAGCACAAGGGCTATAGATTGCCCTTTACCGTCTTACAGAATTGCGTACACGATGTGGTTCTCGGCAGTGACTTCCTGCGGCAGACCGAGACGCTCACCAAATATCTGGGACGGATTGAATGGTTCCGCCGACCGCCTGCAGGCTCAATACCACGGGTATGTTTTGTCAATAATCCACAGCAAGTGGTTTTGGGATCTATCAACGGACAGCTGGTTTCCGCCTCTCCGGACACAGGGTCGGACGTCAACCTGATATCCAAACTCTGTGCAACGGTACTTGGTCTGAAGATTGACACTGTCTCGGATCGGATCACGACTTTAGAGTTCATCGACGGTTCGACGGTCCCTACTTTTGGGATGGTTTCTGGTGTTCACTGGAGGTTTGGCGCAGATAACGATGCTCAGTCGCCCCCGTCTTTGGATAAACGCACAAAGGTGCAAGAATGGGACTTTGGAACCAATGCATCACCTGGGGACACCTATCTCTGCGACTTTTACGTTCTCGAACACCTCATGTTCCCTGTCATACTCAGCTCCGATCTCCTCTTAGGTTCAAACGCATTCGCAGCCTGTGGCCGCAATTTCCACCTGACTAGCGTATTGGGGAAGCGACGCAGAGAAGATGTCGATGTATGCTTCATTCGCGCAAAGAAGCCTCGGCCTTCGTGGCGCGAAGTGGTGCTCGGGAGACGGGCGAGTTATAGTATGTCGTCCCCACTATCTAGATTTTATCCATGGTGTCTAACTACGAGTTGCTGTACCAGCACCCAGCAGCGTCACCCCAGCCCAGGCATGGGAGAACGAGCTCCGACGGCGCGGCGACGAAGCCGACCGGATCGCTGACTTACCACCACACGAGCGAGTCGCAGCGCAGGAAGCGGAGAATCAAAGGATAGAACAGTGGAACGCCGGTCAAGGCCGAGCTACACCACGGCAAAATCCCCCACCACCTTCCCAAAATGTACCTTCGGCATTCCAATCGCAACCCTAATTCCGAACTGGTCAATCTGAAATAATATCTCTCATATCAGATTAATACACACTTCTTGTACCGAGGCACTGTTGCTTTGTTCGGCTGCATACGGAAAGGGTAGTCCCTAGAGCTGCACCGGGGATTTGAAGTTTGAAATGCACAAGGTTCATGCTTCAAGATGATTCTGTAAAAGATAGTTTGTTCGATTTCCTAAGTAGGAAATCATGATGATGAACTCCAGTCTCGCAACCAAGTAGCAAGCCATAGAGCATGAACACGCCAAAATAGGAAACCTAAATCAGTGAAAGCAATCAATTGCCCCTGTACCATGTACCAACACTGCAATGATAACCACAAGTATACTCTTCAAAGAGAAAAGAAAGAAATGTCTCGCAGCCGACGAACGCTACCAAAGCCGTACTTACAGGTCCGGATCTCCCGGAACTCTCTGTAAGATCTCGAGCCGGCGGCGAATGTGCCTAACGTCTTCTATGACAAGAAACTCCGGATCGCGCTTCAATTGATTCTTGAACCAGTCCGGTTGCTCATCCGGACGCCTATCAGACCAGAAAAATATGCCGTTCTGGTCACGATCCGGTTCCTCCCAAGGACCATCGGGGGTAGTAGGCGCCCTCGGCTTCATCGCCCTCTCCACCATAGATCGGAAATAGGGAACAGTGTCCCAAATTTTTCCTGAGGGAATGAGGTTACTGCTTTTGGGCACTTCTAGGCCAGAGCCAGGGTTATCCTTTGTCCAGCAGACGAGGCACTTCTCGTTCGGAGGATACTTCTTGGTTTCTCTGAGGACAAAATCGATATAATCGCGGCTTGGCCACTCGCGGAAAATTTCGTGACAAGCATAGAGGTCGCCGGTGGTATTCTTGCATTTCCATGCTCTGGGACACACGCGCAGCTGTCCATTTCGGAGGGAACTGAAAGGGATCTCGGCAACGGCGTAATGGTATTTAACCTTCTTGTCCGCAGTTTCTCCGGTACATGTTTTGCTTTTGCCAGTCATGAGCGCGAACACGCAAATGCAGTCTTTGAACTCGGGGTTTCCAATGTTGTCTTCGCCGCCTTCATCCAGATGGTCTGGGATGTCGAATTTATCCCAGTTGTAATGCCGAAATCCAGTGCGGCAATCGTCCGTTTGGCGGTAACCTTTCTCAAGGAATGACTCGCATTCGCCTCGTTTACGTTTGAGGGGAAATCGACTCCGATGGCCGACGTGGGGATGTGGAGGTGGGATGTCCACGGTGGTACCGGCAATGTCGGGCATGGCGCTTCCTGGAAGTCTGATCTTCGGAGCCTGCTGGCGGGTAGGCGAGGAGCTGTAAAATATATGGTAGAGATGCCGCGAAGCCGGCTTTTGGAAATATCTTGAGCTTGATAATGGGAGCTGGAACGTCTAGCCGTTGAGTGCGAGCTGTTGGATGCAGGAACCTGAACGACGTTGCTGGAAGTGGGCCCTTTTATACCAGTCCAATGACTATCTCAGTAGTACTCACCATGTTGAGTCGTTGGTAGATCCGAGTCACACACTGCGCGATGAGTCTTGAGGGGGGTTGCCCGATCCCCGTGCAGGTTAACGATATGCCGACTTCCCATATTGGAGATCACTACTTCGAGCCTGAGAGCTTCAAAGTACCGCCAAAGCCTACATGAAAGGTAGCCGAAGATGCAGCAAGCTTAGTGGTAGCCCGCGAGAATGCCATCAAAC
This sequence comes from Trematosphaeria pertusa, assembly GCF_010094035.1. NCBI lineage: Eukaryota > Fungi > Ascomycota > Dothideomycetes > Pleosporales > Trematosphaeriaceae > Trematosphaeria > Trematosphaeria pertusa. The sequence continues at coordinate 152,885 of NW_022987229.1, read as the reverse complement.
TCTTTGTAGTACAGAAGAGGTTGCACGTGTATATGCGTGACTCTCCATATTTGCTATCATAGCTCTGCGGTGACTCCACGCAAGGAACCACTCTTCTAAACATGAATCCATCGACAACAATAACCAAGCCGGGAAGTGCAACTTCTGCCGTAGCCAGAGCCGGAGGGCGATGTTGGCCAGGAAGAGAACTAAATTATTCCTTCCTTCGGACTCGGAAAGCGATGAGTAGTCATGATAGGCGTTACTTGCCCCAACGATCTCGTAGCATGGATCTCCTGTATAGGGGCTCTGGGGGTAATAGATGAAGGGGTTCGGCTTCCTGTTTCTTGGACCTTGGTTTCGATTTAGCCATGCTGTTGAGCTTGCGCTGCGACACTCTTTTGCTTTTCCAGTCCTGGATAGCCTATGCGTTCCACTTGTTTAACTTAGTCTCCGTTTAGAAGCTGAAGAAGTTTGTTTTCCGATTCGACTCTGGGTATTGACGAGCGCCGCTTATGGCATGTCCGTGCCAGAGCCTAAGTATGGTAGCTGGCGTACAAACCTGAGCCGCAGCATGAAGAGATTCGAGCGTGATTGTTCGTTTCACGTCTTGCGCGGGGCGAAGGACAGGCGTACCTAGGCATGTATTCGCGTCGACGCGTGCGCCACGTCGAGCCGCGGGTAGGATCCAGTAAATGCCAATGCCACGCCGACGGAGTCATACTTTCGCCAAGCATCGTGGAATCGCGGCCTCAGGCTCAAAGAAGGTCCTTGACTCATAGCCCACATAACGCACCAGTCCGGCGATGTCTTAACCCGGAGGGAGTAAACACGCAAGATCTCCCACAAATGCTTTTTCCGTAAGTCTAAAGTCAGTAGCCGTCACTTCGAAAGCGCGGCATTTATGACACAGTCCAGTCGCACAGAGAGGATGCGACATGGTGCGGAAAGTCGCTTTGGGCGGCTAGGGCTCAATGCTGTGGCGAGGACCTTCGCCCACTCACCCAAGTCCTATTCCCGCAAGCGATTGCTATTAAACGTGCGGAAGCTGATGGATATGGAAATGTTGGTTGAGCGACTTGGTCCCGGGTTGACCTAGGATCTGAATGACAAGTCCACGCGCAACCGTAGTCCCACTGATCGTCACTGTCGTGCACGCGCGGCGAACTCTCGGAAATATTCCGAGAGGCTCCGCGACTGGGGTTGCTGGTAGAGGTGCAGCATCTCGTTCTTGAGATACCTAGGTACGCGAGAGTGGTGGAAATATCGTGTCCGGTGCCGGCGCTGTCCGTGAGTTGAACACTGCATGGCTGACATGCTGCGAGCAGGAGATATATGACGTAGACTAGTCGGTGAAGAGTGTTGAGGTCGTTCGATGTACCCCACAGGCGCATAGATCCTACTGCTTTAACGCCTCCCTTCGTCCGTCCTACAGGCGGCCACTGTACGATACAGGACCCGATTTTGGGGTTGAAAATCGGCCGAGCGCCGCGCACAATGCCGTGAACGGTGAAAGATGGCGTCTGCGTACCTGTTCTAGCGGCTTTCTAGAAGAAATCTGGTGGTGAGATATGACGTCAACCTGCCTAATTGCACACCAAGCCTGATCTGAGGACAAGGATTGGCGGGGAAATCCCGCAGGTGTCAGATCTGAGGCTCAACTCGGCGCCTGCTCGGTCCCGCTCCGGCGCTCGGGCCAACGGTGTGCGACGGAGCGACACAGCGACTCGGAACGCGGCATGCGTTCGGAATGAAGGAGATGCTAGGATGGACAGTCGGGCGATGAACTGAAGAGACGTTAAGCTTATGGAGAAGATTGGAAGGCACGCACGTACCAAAAAGAGGCCCGAAGCATGAGGAGTGACGAAATATTGCGGACGTACAGTTCGAAGACACATCGCTAAGAATTTCCCATACCGTGAATGGAAGGCCGAACGCATTTGTACTAACGGAAAGCGAGTCGGCAGCCCGTAGTCATTTTTTATCTCTTGCCTTATCGAATATCGCACCTTGAGGAACGGCCGGTTCCGGGACGTCTCCATAGCGTGAGATGACAACATTGAACGCCAGCTTTCGTATTCTCGAGATGCTGTTGACGTACGATATGTAACTGTGTAGTTGAATAGAGCGTTGTCTCTGAGCGTAGCTCTTGAAAGAGCAGTGACGGCCGAAGCATTAGGGCTCCCAGCGCCCACCAGATTGCGGAGACTGGACCCTGATCTCCAACCGTGCCGCTATCGCCATTCAGGTTGTCGTTAGTGCCACTTCCGCACTGCGTAGCACACGTGCAATTGAGATGAATAAGACCGTACATGGGGACGGTAGATGTAGCTGCGGGTATCAGCGGCTGGGCGCAAGCCTTCCTCCGCATCGTCCAAGATTGACCATCGTAGAAGCGATAAGCGACGTGGAGCGCATCTGTCCAATGCGGTGACCTTGCTTTTCTCGTGCATCGCCTTTCCACATTAGCATTCGTCAGGATAGGTTAGGCAGACTCTCCCAGATGCTGCACGATATGACGATTCTCGCCTGCTCCCGGTATCCACATGTTCAAGAGCAGTTGTGGTGCGGATTTGCAGCGAGAACTTTATCCGGCAATGCATCCTCTCTGTGCCATTGGATAGCGCCGGCTAAGGTGCCTTACGGTGCAGGCCGGGCAAGTATGTCAGCAGGTTTGACGTGTGGTGCCCATCGCTCGCAAAGTGTTGCCTACCGTTTGGAGCTTGACAAGGCTGGAGTAGCTTGCAGCTTTGGGTAGCTTGGGCGGACATGGCAGCGTCTGGTTGGAAGATGGATAAGATAAGATGCAGGGCAGATTCGCCTCTGCACGTATGAGTCGACTTCTGCAGTAAAGTATACTTGCAGAACTTAGGGTGGGCTGACTTGTAGGGACTGGTGGAAATACTGCAAGGCGCCCTGCGGCGCCATGCAGAAGTGAGGAACTCGCAGCTATAGCACCTTAGCTAACGGTCCAGACGAGTCTCAAACACTTGCGTCATGGCGCGGGCTTCTGCAGATGCTGAGTTACAGCCTGAAACTGCCGCTTTGGGATAGCAGTGAGGTCATGTGAGAGGCGACTGTCACCACGTACTTACAAAACCAGGCATTTTCGCCAGTGCGCTAGAGGATCGCACGCAGCAGACGTGCCGGGAGCTCATGAGAGCCACTATCATCGGAAGTGCGGTTCCGCGTTGGGCGGGGAGCGGTCGTCGATGTCGTTGACTTCAGGAGCGAGTGAGCCCATAGGAGGCCGCCGGCCTCAGTCTGCAGGGAATCAGTCAAACTCGGGCGGCATACCCAGGTGTTGTTGGGAACATGTGAACTGATTGCCAAGCAGATGGTTCGAGATGCGAATGGGTAGGGTGGGCGATAACTAATCGGCAAGGCGGCTTACGTCGGCAGCAGCACGTGCGCCGACGGCATCTCTCCACCACCACCGAATCTGCGGACACCAGCCTCAAACTCACTCCGCACTTCGTCACACCCTTCCGCTGCCAGCTGCCAGACTCCGGCCTACTTCTTTGAGACGCCCGTGTATCCTCCGCCAAAGCCACTGCGAGTGCGCGACCCGATCACGAGCGTCCCCCGTGGCACATCGTATCCAGCCATCGGTGATTGCCAACAGCGGCAGCTCGTGGGCGTCTGGCAACCTCCTCCGCATCGCAATAGACTATTGGAAGGGCGGCGCAGACCTATTTCTGTTGCAGCCACCTCGTTCGCGCTTCGGCCCCAATGCTGCAACCGAAAGAAAGTCGGTGACGGCGCCTGGGATGCTGCGTGCGGCTCCACGAGCGGTTAGTGGCTTCGCCGACGACCGAGTGACCGAGTTTCGGCCCAGCGAACCATCAACACTTGCAAGCCGCGCAAGTGAGCGTGGTTGGATCGTCGCCGTACAGCGGAAGCTGAAAGAACCCTGAATATCTGGATTACTCACCGGAATTGACGACAGTGTCGGGAGCCTTCCAAGGTTGCGGAATGCCTCGTACTCTCGATAATCCATTGTCCCGCCGGAGCCCGCCAGCGATGTCTCAACAGATAACGCGCGACCGTGGCGCCATGGCAGCGAGGGAATTGCCCGTTCTATGATTAAGCACATGCGGCACATCTTGGCAGATACAGCCCTACAGTGCGCTCGTAAAGGCAGTTCCTGTGGCGGGGCGAAGCGCTCGAGAGACTACGTCAGGCGTCGCGAGCCTGACTAACGAGGGGATCAATTTACTAACCGACACTCTGCACCTCGCTCTCGGACGCCCTTTTGGGCCTGGGGTCGAGCATCTGCCAATGGTTTATCAAAGACCCGATGAGGCTTAGCGCACGCCTCCATGCACACCCCCGGTCCACCGCTGCAACGTCGCCGGCCACTCCAGTTCAAGAATAACAGCACCCAAAAGCTTGCCTGCTCCAGCGCCCAGACCTCCGGACAGCGGTGCCGAAAAACGCTGGGCCGTCGACCGTCGACGCGGCATAATGCATGCCTTTTCGCAGAGCCAGCCCTGCACGACGGCGTGCAGGGTCCACTGCCGTTTTGCGCTCACAGGCGGCATGGACAAGGACCGACATCCCTGCTAACGCCGTCGGCGCCCACCTCCAGCAGCTTGACGGTTTAATTCCGATCATGGGAGTCGCGTCTGCCGCACCGTGGTATAAGACCTCAGCTTGCCCTCGATGGTGTAAGCTCACCACCTCCACAACATAAGCGCCTCGAATTCAAATTTACACCTTGGCTCTGCTCTGCAGCATCACCCACAGCTCCAGCACACTACATAGCAAAGAAACAAAGGAACTTCGCCTTGCCCATCGCCTGCGGTCACTGTCTTCGCGTCATCAGCAGCTCACCAATCTTCTCGTCATCACCTCGTATCTTCGCAATGGACTCTCAATCATTCGATTACTGGTTGTCCCAGGGCAATTACATGCCTCCGCACCAGACAACCATATTTGAGCTTCCTCCGGAGCTTTCCAAAGTTCCCAGCCTTAGCGGTTCTCCGGTGAGTCTTCACTGTCGGTGCCTGGAATTCCGAGAGGCCAGCTACTGACGCCAGCAAGGTCTCTTCCACATACGACCAGTTTCCCGCTCCTCTACCTCAAGAATACTACCCGCAAATTTCTGGCGAGCCAATGCACTTTGGATCATATCCTCTTCCCATGACCCCCTCGGACTTCGGTTCGGATCACGACAGCCCATACTGCAGTCCGCGGCCGCCACCACAGGCCGAGCCAGTATTCGGGCAAGCACCTCCAGCCGCAGCACCTGCTGAGCGCCCACATACTACCTCAGGAGTAAGTCTAGAAGATATCGCAAGTGATCCCCCATGCTAACATATACGCAGAGGAGGAGAGCCCAGAACCGCGCAGCGCAGCGCGCATTCCGCGAGCGCAAAGAGAAGCACGCCAGAGACCTCGAAGCCCAGCTCACCGCGCTCACCGACAAGTACAATAAGCTCGAGACATCGCATACGGAACTGAATGCTGCATACGACAAGCTCCGCAAGACAATCGAGCTCCTTACCCAGGATGACGACGCAGAAGGCGAGGAGGAGGACGGCAAGACCATCAGGCGGCGAAGTAGCAATACAGACACGCTCCGAAAACTCTTGGAGATATTGCACGGCGAGTTCAAGGGCGTCACAGTGAAGAGCGAAAGCACATAGGAAGCTCGCCGGGACGCAAGCCGGTAAATTGCTCGCTTCATTTCTTGTCTATAGCTTTACACCTTGAGATTCTCTATCATGTAGCCAGGTGCTGACGGCGTTTATGGAGTTCGCTTTTAAAATTCTTCCATCTTCTCGTCTCTTTAGCGTGGGAGGAATACTGAGAAAGCTGGGACTTTGCTCCCTTCCGGCAGGAGGATTGGAATGAACGAGCCGAAGAAACCCACTGGGTAGGGCACCGGGTTCTTCCAGCTGCTCTTGATTCACTTTGGAGCAAAAGATAGAAACGACCGTTTCATGTTCACGACCTAGATCCATGACTTAGCTAGTACCGTACGTAGTCTCTAATGGCACGAAAAGCCAATCACATCTACTCCATACCATCTCCACCCGTGCATCAATGCTCATCAACCCCTCCTTCCCGTACCCGCGATATCGGGCTCAGGGGTCGTCTCCCTATCACCCTGATAATCCAGCTGAAGAACAGCCCAGTCCAGCTCTCGACCATCCGCATTCCAAATCCTCCCGCACTCATATTCCCGTTGCAGCGGCCTCGCGATCCTGAAGCGGCAACCGCTGGCATCAGCAATGATTCCGCTTCCACCAATCAGTGCTTCGAGCTTACTCCCGCCCTCCGGTGCCGTCGGAGCCCCCAACGTGCTCCCCGCAGCTGGGGCTGGGGGACTTGGGCGACGTAAAACCACGCGCCGGGCGCGGCCACCTCCTGTCTCTCTTTCATTTCCTGGGTTGTAGGCGAGTTGGATGGGTGTGAGAGGTTCCAGACGGAAGGATCATCAGGCTTGATGGGCTGTGATGGGGGAAGCGTTCCTTTGGATCTGCATGCGATAATTGGCCCCCTCCCCTCGTCTACACGTGCGTTACTACCCTATCAACTTCCGCATTCGAGGTGCTGTGACATGTAATTTCGACTCTGCCCCTCCCCCGCCGTTCATTACTGCGGACTGCGCTCCCACGAACGTCCAGGAGCACACTGGCTCCCGCTTCTATATTCGAGTACAGTCCGATCGTTCGTTCCGAGCGCATTGATGCGATTGAGATTCGGGAGAGAGTAGAGGCTCGTGCTGAATGGATGCTTGGAGAACGAAGGCCGGTTATGCCCATTTACATGTCCATCCCGACCGCCTTGGACCCTGCATACTTCTCACCGGCGCGGCACGCGCAGTCACGCGTTCTACCGAGGGTGGGACTGACAGGTCTGTATGATAGGCTGACTCTGAGACTGCTGATGACGGGTGAATGCACCCGTAGGGCTGGATTCCGGGGCTCCAAAAGCTTGGCCGTGAAGCTCTGCTAGACTCGAGAGCGTAGGCGGACCGCCTATCCCAGCCGCCCCCAGGTAGCCAAGCGATGCTCGAAGGGGGCGGCAAGTTTTGGCGACTATGGCCTCTTGGTCCTGCACTCGAAGACATTCGAAGCGCCGGTTCGTATGCATCGAAGACGCATGGAAGGAGCCCAGGATGACTGGCTTGACGCTAGGTATTCACACTGCAGCCCACTCCCCTCCATCGCCCTCCTAGTCCACCTGCAACGCTTCTACATCACCACATCTGCGTCTGACCAAACGCCCGACCGTCTCGCGCGAGAGTAGCAGAAAAGAAAATTTACCAGTGTACCACGGTAGTAGCAGTCGGGATGCTATTCTTATCTGGCTAGTCGCATGGGGCTGGGGTGCTAGAGCCGAATCTGGTGTAGCGGAGGCTTAAAAGCTTGACCGCGCTTCGCTACGTGCGCGCACGGATGAGGTTTAAGTCTAAAAATAAATTTAGAGCCCAGCTACCAAAGATTTGGAAAGAAAAGTCGGTGGGGGTATAGGTACAGTATAGAAATTTTGATCTATGTGCATAAGTGTGGTGGGAGGAGGCGTCCGTACATGGGACCGCGCGAATTGTTGCAGCGCAGTGCCGCTCTACTGTGCTGTTGTTTTTAGAGATGCGGCGTCAATCGCAAGAGCGCGGGCGTCTTTGGTGGGTGCGGCGGAAGTGGTAGTACACGGTTTCAAACAACGCGGAGATGAGTGAATCCAACGTCGTGGAGGCGAAAAGTCGGTGCGTGCGGGTAACGCCCCGTTAGTACCAACTCGCCAAAGAAGCTTAAACCAGGCTCTTGAAATAGATTTAAGCTATACCGAAGAGCGGCTCTGTGGAAGTGAAAGGGTGGAGCAGAAGATGGTCGATGCGATGTTTGACAGGTCGAGATAAGGTAGGATGGGCCATCGAGGCTGAGGGACGGAGATTTGACTATGAGATTCTAGCCGAGCGATGTCCTTAACTCAATATGAAATATTTCCACAGTGATAAACATCGTCTGAGCCTTCCGAAACGCTAGATTGACTCGTGATCGTCTTGCTCCTCTTCGGGGATCCTAGGGGTGCGGGAGCTCTAGCCAATTGAAGAAAATGCAGCAAACCGAGAATAAGGTAGATATTGATACGAGGAAAGATGTGGAAACAGACTGGGAAGAATAAATATTGGATAGAGGCTAACGCTTAATCTAGATGTTACCTGGGTCGAAACGCCGTTGCCATGCAGTCGTGAAAATAAACCCTCCAACCGTCCCCAGACCATGTTATACCCGTCCTTCGATCCCGAAAAACGTTCGCGCAAGCAACATTTTGAAGCGTCTTCCATGTTTGGCCGACCTCTTCCTATTACCGCCGCTTTGCGCCGTGCGATGACTTCGTTCCATCTTAGCAGGCGAGATTCCTGGTATACGCATCGGTGCCCTCGCCCTCCGGCGCGGCCACGAAATCTTCCGGCGTAACCGCGCGATCAAACATTATGCACGCCGTCATGGGATCTCCGCCCGGCGTACCATAATACCCCGCAGGCGTTTTGACATTCTGCGCCCAGAAAGCAGCCTTGCATTCGGTGTGATTGCCATACCCATAGCATTGTTGGAGACACTGCTCCGCCATTTCGGTCTTATTCGATGAAAAAGCAGGGTAGTACGCATTGTAGAGGAGCGAATTTTTGGCGGAGTCGGTGGGAAGGAAGGCGCTGCCGGTCGGCAGAGGGTTCGTGACGGTGCAGGTCGACGGGATGGGTACTATCGCGGGACCGCCTGCTCGTGCTGCGAGGTTCGGGGAGGGCAGAGCGGCGGCGAGCGCGGTAAGCGTGGTAAGGATGGTAATTGTGGAGGTAAGCATGTTGATTGAGTGCCAGGGTGCGATGTGGTAGCGACCGACGATAGGTGAGACGATGGGTGGCTGAAGAGGTCGCGTCGATGAAGCGCTGGGAGATCGTCGTGTATCTGGGGACTAGAAGTAATAGCAGTGAGCTCTATCGAGGATATATATTCGTCGGTGAGGGGCGGGTGACAAGGTCTTCGTAAACCGTCAGCTCATCGCAGGCGTGGAACATATTAATACGTCCCCAGCTCCCGGCTTGTAACCCTTACCATCCAAGCCGTGTGACGCTGCAATCGCTCACTAGCAACCTCGTAAACTCGCACATTCTATCGATTTTCGCCCCAAAGCAGGAAGGGTGATGCCGCAGGGACACCGCAAGGGCGGCGATCATCAGCGGGGATGGCTGGCCTCATCGTCAAGCGCGACGTCATTCGCCTGGTTAGCTGTCGATCGCCCCGTGCTTTATTGGCTGACACGAGGGCCTGGTCGCTCGAGATAGAATGCTTGTTCTGCGATGAACGTTGTGACAGGCGGAGGAGTGCGGTCAGACGAAAGGCGCGATCTCGCCGGTCGTGCCGACTCGGGTAACGCGGGTGTGGCTGGGCACGTGGTGGAACCTTCTCTCCAGGACGACAACGACACTGACGCGCAACCTCAATCTCGACGATGGCGATGTTGCCAGGACGTGTTTGCCCAACTTTCGTGATTCCTTTGAATGGCAGTCTGGAGCGAAAACTGCTGGTGACCGACCGCGCGAGCCACCTCTGCCTGCTCTTGGTTCCTGTCAAGCAATCCTCAGAAGGAACTGGGAGGCCTCAATCCTGGAAGACAGAGATGATGGCACGGAGGAATTGCGATAGCAAGCACGAGATGCAAGAATCCTAGACGATGTAATACGCTACACCGTCGCGAAGCAGACTATGCTCCCGGTTCGGCCGTCAAGCCGGAAAATTCACTCCTACGCGCGGTCCTGGGCCACCTCAGACCAATCCAAGTCCTTGAGCTTCCATCTCCCAAATATTCGGAAACTCATCCGTCCTCTCCCATCGGATGGGCGTACATAACCCGCCAGCAGCACGGTGAATGCATCCCTGGCGGGCATACACCTCAGTGAGTCAACGACTTTCTGGACACTCGCTAGGCTACACTGGAGCATATTTTCGGCCGTCAAGTCCAGATTATAGAACTCGCGAATCACAACTCGGCAGCTCGTAAGACCGGGCATCTTTTTCAAGACCTCCAACGTGTCCTTCCAGTCCTGCGAATCGCAGAGATAGAGACGCGCGATATGCAAGGTCAACGAACGAATGTTCTGGAGATGGCGGTCCGGAATCGAGCGAGCGAAGTTGACGATGTCATATCCAACCTTGAGCTCGAATGTGTTCCCGGTATAGACGAGACCGATGGCTTCCGCGTACCTGTTCCGCGCCGTTAGCTGCATGGAACGCCGCTCAAGAGCTATGTCACGTACATCCGTCTGCAAGCCTTCAGGAGCGGGGGCAACACGTATCGATCTCTTTTCGATTTGACATTCCACCATGTGGATGCCTTGTGGGGACCTTTCGGTCCATGCATCTCCACGCAGGGTAAGTGCCCAATATCGATGCCCAGCTCCCCTTCCCCCAGGATTACACCTTCTTCGTAGAAGGAGTCGCACTCGACAATTGTGAACCGATCCGTGTCGAACTGGATATGCAGGAATGGCTCGTCGCAAAGTGCCATCTCGTATATCCGCATACGAACTTCAAGAGGAAGTTTCGTAAAGAAAGTGGATTGAGATTGGCTACTGGTTCTGGCGTTACGAGAGAACGCGCCGCGTATTCCCGGAGCCTTTCGAACCGGTTCGCTCAACGAGTGTCGCCGACGGTGGACCTTCTCTTGTTTGCGAAACGTAATGTCCATCATTCGGAGCTGCTTTGCAATGTATGCGTCCCGGAGCCCGTTGCCGCATTTGATACTATTCATGTCGCAACAAAGAACGCAACACATCCACAGAAGTAGACAAGGGAAACAGCACAGGACGAGGCTGCCGCGTTTGCACCACTTGGCTGCTTCTGGGTGCTTCCAAGCGAAATACTCGAGCTTTTCTCTGGTCGGAGGGGCGGCTGCCATGATCGGTGTTGCTAGCAAGAGCTCGAACAGTGCGCAGGTGGGGAGAGAGACACGAAAGTTGTCTTTTATAGCTGCCTAACCTTGAGCCCGCTCCTGCACTACGCCGCACGGACGCCTCCAGAGCTTCACCGGTAACTTACACCCCTTGTTGTGCGAAAATTTCACGGTCGAGGATCGTCTAACAGATAATGCCACCAAGGGGAACAGACCTTCATCAGCCCAACACGCCGCGCGCAGTTTATTTATGGATATCCAGCATGATCTAACATATTCTCCAGTCGATTCGATTTTTTGTCCCGCAAAGCTCGACGAGCAAGCCGAAAGAATTCGATACGCAAACCTCGTAGGCCATAGTTCAATCTACTCTAAATCCTTTCCCAATGCCCGCACACTTCAAACGACTCGCCATCCTTCTTACGCTGTCGAGACTAGGGCACGAACTGCACTACGAAGACGTGCTTGTTCGGAAGTTCCCTCAGCGCCACAGCTAGTGCGCGGGGCGTGATATCATGTGGCTCGTGTGCTATAATCCGACATTCCCTCAACCCGGACATTCTTCCCAGGATGCTGAGTGTCTCTTCCCATTCCGCCGATGGCACCCTGGTGCGAGGGGAAACGTACAGGACTAGGTACCTAATTAGGTTGGTATGGCACGGCGGAGCGGACTTGATGAAGTTGGCTAGGTTAAAGCCAACAGCGAGAACGAACGTATTCTCCGCATACACAAGATCGATCGCCTCGGTATAACTTTGAGCGTTAGTCCTGGCTTGTCTCTACTGGATGTCGAACCGAACTTACATGCGCCGACAAGTCCTCAAGAGTAGCAGAAACGTGTATCGGATCCTAGTTTCGGGATCGGGCACGCCGAAAGCAGCACAGTTCCAATAGCGATCATGGACTGCCATGCATTCTACATGTTCGATCACGGACCTACAAACTTCCCATTCTTGGCCCAGGGACCACCTTATCGCTCCAGGGCAATTTGGAATGCAAAACCCATACGCGGAGTCGAACGTGACATGCAAGAACGGCTCATCGTTCAACACGTATCCATAAACCATCTTCCTCACCTCCGAGGGCAGTCTGGAAAAGAAGACGGACTGGAATTGCTGATTACACGTCCTAGGCCGTCGAGCAAAGAAGGCACGTGGTTTCGATGGAACGGTCCCTTCGCTCAACGACTCCCTTCTCTTGTGCTCCTGCTCCCTGCGTTCCCACTTCATGCTCATCATTTTGCGCGACTCTCTTTCGTGTTTTTGGCGGCTGTAGTTGCCGCATCTTCGGCGTCGGGGGAGGCAACATCTGCAAGGACGCAAAGGGAAGAAAAGGAGCTTGAGACTGCGCTTGTAGCGTCTCTTGAACGCGGGATGTTCCCAGAGAAAGTATTCTACTTTACCGGAGAGGGTAGAATGCATGGCGGGAGAAATTTGGCGCTTGTGCTGCTTGAGGGGAAGGAGACTGTTATGTTGGGTGGTTGCCTAGAATGGGACGAGGCGATGCCAGGTCTTCGGACTGCGCCGTGTTGGTGCAGACATAACTTCACCGGATGATTCTCCTAGCTCTTCCGCGTTCTTGGACGTCGCTAGGCTAACCATTCTATTGTAGTCTCACCTGCGCGATGGTCATCCTACCGCGACGCCATGCCGCCGAATCGACGAGCTCTTGCAGCTCCTTACTCCAGGACTGCCGGACCGCGGTATCGGCTCGGTCCGCTGAGAGTTCGCAAATGTAAACGTATACACTCTGTACCTAGGTATGCTTCAGCGCATCTTCTTGAGGGGCCATGAGGATGGACTTGAGGAACCATTCCGCGACACTTTCCCACACCAAATCGGACGTTGTATGCAAAAACGACTTCTCGTTTAGCACTATATCTAGCGGTGATATGATAACGAAGGCAGACTGCGCGCGATTGCGAGGCTGCGGCTAGCGAGAGAAAACGTATCGTGACGTCTCGGCCGGGCGGTGCAGTGATCGGCTCGCTCTTGCTCTTGTGGAAAGCTGACGGGTGGCACTTTCCTTCGTCGCTCTTTCACCTGCCTACCTAGGTAGGCGTGACCAAGCTATCGTGACCGCACTGCTCCACACACTTCCAACCTTGGAAGGTTCGTAATCTCCGGCCATTCCCCGAATTTCACTGAGGCCAGTCTCTTCCTTCCCATCAACCCTCAGACTGCGCTTTTGTCAACAAGACCCACCCTCTGGATATGAAGCCACTCTTCCTCCTTCGTGCGGCCGCACTTGTCATCAGCCCCGTCGCCGCCAACATCACCGAGCTCCCGGACGACCTACCGTGCGGCGTCGCTTTCTCCGTCCGCAACTCGACACGCAATCTCCTCGCCGCTCTCCGAGACCCCACCATTGACCCCGGTGCGCTCGGTGCCGCGGACGTCTTCGGCAGCAATGCGGGACCCGGCCCGAAACCATGGCTACGCGGCTCAAATCTACTAGTCACGATCCCGTACTGCTATCGAGAGCCATATGAAAGGGCATCGCTCGCGTGGCGTGTAGAGGAAGCCATCAAGATCTGGGAGAATGCGCTCGGCGGCCAAGCCTCCAAGGATACCGGCCATGCCGTCGTGTTCAAGGAAACGACCGACCAGGGACGCCCGCTGTATTGCTATGACCTAGGTGCAAGCAACCGATTCAAGTGGAATGACGACATTCCGTACGAGACAGTATCTGTGGAAGCGGTTAGCAGCCCTGTCTTTATCGCCTCGGCTACCATCGGATTCCTGTCTGACCCGCAACAGCCTGAACCGTGGGAGATGTTCATGAGGGTTGGACACTTTGCGTCGAGTGTCGACGTGGCGCATGAGCTTGGCCATGTGCTTGGAATGGCACATGAGCATCAAAGGTTGGACCGTCAGTCCTCTGCCCCCAAGTCAACTCTGAAAAGCAGGCATCTCTAACCTGAGAATAGGCGACAAGTACGTCAAGTACAATTGCTCCAACCTGCGCGACTACTACAGGAGGCTCCACGACGCTACGGCTATGGATCCTTCCATAACACCCGATAAACTCTGCAACGACTTCTACACGGCTTTGAGATACGCCTTCACAGGCACGCAGTTCATTCGCGGCACAAGTCCCGGCGCATGGTCAAGGGGCTGGCCCGTTCATTCTGCCAGTGATGCCTACGACTACGACTCTATCATGCACTACGCAACGCAGGGGGCGTCAAGGATCGGGTGTGCGGCTAACCAGCTAGATAAGTGTGCGCTCACGAAGTACAAGAATGGGCCTGGCAGACCGTGGGAGGTAATGCCTATTCCGAGGAATACGGTGCCTTCCGGTGAAGACTTGTCGTGGGTCAGGAACGTATACCCTTGGAAGGAGTAGGAGTGAGTAAGGTGTGGTTGATGTGCGACTCACGGAGGAGTGGTACTCTCAGCTGGCCTATGAGGATAGGGGATACAAGCAAGCAGTGCAGATGTATCCGGTACTAAGGGCCCATGGAGAGATCGTCTGACGGGTCGCTGAGGGCTTTTCTCAATCCGATGTCCGTTTGCGTGGGTCTACCTGACTTGAATCAGCGCACGCATGTATGCACAACGGCGACCAATATGCCTAGTCATCTGGCCTCCTTTATATATCACGGGCGGGGAGTCTCTCAGTGACAAAAGTACCGTCCCAACGTTGGCCATACCTTCTCCTTTCGTCTGTCTTTCGTCCACAAAATGTCGAAGAAGCCCTTCCCTGGATCCGCCAGGAAACCATACCTTCCACTGAATTACGCGGGAAGAAGCAGCGAAGGTAAGGTATTCCCCTAGCCTGCCACTTGTAATGTTCTCTTGCTCAAGCTCCTGCCTGGCTGCCGCCCGCTTCGGTACAGCATGGCTGCAATCCACGGCCAAACTCTGCACGGCCTACAGGCGACTTCTCACTCGTTCCCAGTCTCCTTCATCATACACATCTTCCTCAAGCTGCACACAGCGCAGACATCGCTCTGCACCATCAGCCTCGTGAACTAGGACGTCAATAATCGCAGGAACGTTTTGATAGACCCGTCGCCACCACGGCACGCGCGCGTCGAAGGCTTCCCAAAAGTAGTTCGGATCGATCTCGGCTCGCTGGGCAATTACACACGTTCCCGTAAGCACGAGGCGTGTGAGTATGCTAGATATTACTACCAAGTCCGTTATTGGAAAGGCCTTGGAGGAGCATCGAAGGGTTGGGCCTGGGGTGGATGAGGCTGACAGGAGGAACTTGGAGGACTTCTATGAGCTTGAGATGGATCAGAACAACGCCAGGGCAAGAGCTGGGGTCGAGTTGACGCTCGATAGGCTGATGGAAATGTACGGGACTATGGAAGAGAAGGTAAGGCAGACGAGTCGGACTGGAAGATTGGAAGGAGGTGATGAGCGTGGGGGAAATGGTTGATTGGAGTGCCGCAGTTAGGTTGGATAGTTGCAAGCAAGCCCCTAATTTCCTTTCTGGAGAACAAAACAAGAGTCCTCATAACACGCGCTGCTAAGCCCTGGAGTGCAGAGCTCACCGACTCCCAATTCGGCTAGCGTCGGCGCGTTGCTTCGGACGAAAATCTCGTCCCGCTATCGGCGGACCCCATTTCCTCCGCTCCCTCATCGCTCCGGGGCCTTTCTCAACCCGACGCAACCCCCAACGCGGATTCTCACCGGTCGCCGCAATCTTCGTCCGCACGCACAACATCATTCCCAGCTCCTAAAATAAGCATCTGGAAGCGCTAGTGCATTTGAGCCTGAACTCCCTGAGGAAGCAAGAGATGCGAGAAGACGCGCCCAGCAGACGCATGAGCAACCATGACGACGAAACCATTCGATTTTAACCCACTGTAGCTGTATACGACGAAAGCGAGGGCGCCCAGCCCGTCCGTCGGTTAGTAGGGCCACGCAATTCCGCTCCGCCCTTCGTCCTCGCAAGAGTCAGAGGGGTGAGGATGGCGGCGGCTGAGCACCTCAGCCCTACCCGCTTTGGGAGGGCCTTGCGAACAAAGCGCTGACTCTTCCATTAATTCGCTTACGGTTCATGCCAACCACGTGTGAAACGCTTGGTGTTACTGTGGATCTAAGGAAAATGGAGGATTTTAAGGCAGACCTTGCGAGCCTGTTAGTGTTGCGGCTAGCGTACGCAGGCCTGGGCTGTGTGAGCTGAAGCGTTGGGATATAAGACAGAGGTGTCATCGTGTAGCTGTGCCGGATCATTCATATCAACATCCCCTTCGACTTCCTTCCCTAAAAGGAGCTGGGCTGGCTATCGTTTACTTTTCTTCTTCGATCTCGACAGTCAACCTTCCAAGATGTCGCCCGGCCCTCAAATTCCCGTCCCCGACAACTGCACGGCCGTGTCCCTCGAGTGCCCCGTCGAAGGCACCGTATATGGCTACTACCCCTCTCTCGGCGCGAACGCCTTCTTCGCCGCCTTCTTTGGCCTCTGCGCCCTTCTCCAGCTCGCCTTCGGCATAAAATACAAAACATGGACCTACATGATCGCGCTCGTGCTCGGCTGCGCGGGCGAATGCGCAGGCTACGTGGGCCGCGTCCTCCTCCACAACAACCCTTACGATGAAACGGGCTTTCAGATCCAGATCGTACTGCTCATCTTCTGCCCAGCGTTTCTGGCGGCGGGCATTTATCTCACGTTGAAGCATGTCGTGCTTAGCTTTGGCGAGGAGTGGAGCAGGCTCAGACCGAGTTGGTATACTTATATCTTCATTGCGTGCGATATAAGCAGTTTGGTGCTGCAGAGTGTGGGTGGGGGAGTTGCGGCAACCGCAGATGATTCGGATAGGAAGGCGTTGGATGCTGGCACGGACATAATGATTGCGGGTATTATTTGGCAGGTAATTGGTAAGATCACATCTCCCCTCCCGAAGCAAGAGCACCCGGCTAACAGGATTTTAGTTCTCGTCGTCTTTGCCGCCTTCGCCACCGAATACGCTATCCGCACCTACCGCCGCCGCGACCAGCTCTCCGCCTCCGCCTCCAGCCTTTTGTCCAGCATGCGCTTCCGCCTCTTCGCCGCCTCCGTTATCGTAGCTTACATCGGCATCCTCATTCGATGCGTCTACCGTATCCCCGAGCTGGTGGAGGGCTGGGGCAGCGACATGATGCGGCAAGAAGGAGAGTTTATCGCTCTCGAAGGCGTCATGATTGTCATCACAGTAGCGGCGCAAACTATCTTCCATCCCGGGTACTGCTTCCCGGCTCTGGCGAGTACATTCGGGAAGAAAGGGCAAAAGAGCATTTCGGAAAGCGATGTGGAGATGATGGAGCCCCGCTCTTGAAGAGACATCTGGGTTCGCAACTCTCCTCAGGGGGGGAATTAGTGTAGGATATTCGATTGCGTCCGCCCCGAAGGTAGCTTTTAGCGTGTGGATGTTGGCAAAGAGGTGTTAAACTCTTTTCTCGTTTGCGTTTCATTGGCTGTCTTGGCCCGAGGGTGTGCAAGCCATTCTATGTTCTGGGCTTGTTGAATACCCGTTGGATACATCTGTGGTTAGTTCGCTATATTGAATTGTTTAGAAAGGGCAACAGCATCCTTATCGCCACCGTAACGAGGGAGCACACGCGCAAAGGAGTTTGGAATTTCATGACCTAAGGACGTGCTTCTCGCGTATGCTAGATAGATTAATCTATGAATAAAAATAGCGATTTAACTTGGCTATGCTTGCACTGCATCGTCCGATATCTTCTGCGCCGACATGCCGTAACAAATACACGGCACGGAGAGTGAGCCATCAACACCCCAATAAACGGGTGCATAACCGACAAGCGTCGCAATTCTATAGCGCCAGATTTCCAAGGCCGTTAACCGAAAGCCTAGCAGTCATCGATAAGAATCTCTAATCTAAGCACGCACACGCAAGAAATCGCTCCAGTGCTGGAATAGATATCTAAAGGGACTTTCAATTCTCGCCAAAGTATATACAAGAAGAAGTATCCAAAACCCCCCAACAACGCTACAAAACCATTAAGCTTAAGAAAAAAATGCCAGTGTAAGTAGTTAGTTATACAACAAATGGGCCTCATGCGCGGAGGCGGGAGCGGTGGTCGCTCTATGAAGGTATCAAATGCAATGTCGGTCGTGTCAGCCTCGTACGTAAACGCCCGTCTGCCTCCTCCTTCTACTGAAGACGATATACAAATCCGCTGAGCCCTAGTCTAAAAATGCAAGGAGAAGTGAAATGTGAATG
Source organism: Trematosphaeria pertusa (assembly GCF_010094035.1). Classification (NCBI taxonomy): domain Eukaryota; kingdom Fungi; phylum Ascomycota; class Dothideomycetes; order Pleosporales; family Trematosphaeriaceae; genus Trematosphaeria; species Trematosphaeria pertusa. The sequence continues at coordinate 134,821 of NW_022987229.1, read as the reverse complement.
TGGTTGAAGAAGTGTGCGGTGAACGCGTCGTACTTGTTTAGTACACGGTCTGCTTTGCGCGGAGCTGCGGACCGTATTTCTTCAAGATAAAGGGGATAGGAATCATGGCTATGCAGAGGAAGGCGAGTAGCATGGAGCCCCTGAGTCATGTTAGCTACCTAAAGCGGGAAGTGGGAGAGGCAGGATGGCTTACCAATCATAGCCCAGATTCCTATACATCTCGAACCCAAAGAAACAGAAAAGGAACGTGATCGGACACCGCGCCACAATAACGGCAGCAAGCGCGCTAGCCGAGTACCGCCCAAAGCAGTCAACAAGGTATGACTGGATGCACACATAGCCCATCAGCATGCCGATGCCGAAGAAGAAGGCGCCGATGAGCGGCACAACCCAGTGCGATCTGCCCGCGCTCCATGCAAAGATTATGAGGCCGAAGGGGACGACCAGCATGCCGAGTTGCAGGAACGGGATGCGCATTTCGGGCGTGGGGACGGCGTTGCCGGTCTTGCGTTGCTGGCGGGCGAGCGCGGCGGCGAAGGAGCGATTCATGAATTTGGCGGTTAGGACCATGCCGACGAAGGCGCCGGAGCCGGCGCCGAGGTATGCGAGGCCGGTCAGGCCGGATTGGAATTGGTAGGAGTAGAGGCCGTAGAGGGGCGTGGGTCCGTAGAGGAGGAGGATTGTGATGAGGTGGAGGTAGAGAATGCCGTAAATGCTAGAACGGGGTTAGTGGAAGTGAGTCAGTGACATGGGAAGTACTTACAGAGACTGGTAGATGGCCATGAAAGCTAGGATAGGCGACGTGAACAGCATTCTTACAGGCCGTCCGAGTGAATGTGCGATGATGCGTTTGGCGCCTCCTGCGGGCTTTACGGTTTCGGTCTGGTATTCGACGTCGGGGTTCGCTTTCCTCAGCTTGGATGCCTTGAGTTCGAGCAGGTATGGTGCGTAGGTCTCGCGGAGGAAGAAGATGCCAGCAAAGGTCACAGTGCCCGCGGCGATGGCCACCGTCCAGAGCAACCACCGCCAGCCCGTTGTGTGGTAGACGATGAAGCCGCCGATGACCCCACCCAGCACCGGTCCAAACACAGGCCCAAAGGAAGCAAGAGCCTGCGCCTTTCCTCGCTCCGCAACAGTGAACATATCGCCCACACTACCAGCGCTGAGACTGGGCCCGACAGACCCAGCGATTCCACTGAGGAACCGCAGCGTCGATAGCGCGGCAATGTTCGGCGACAGAGCGCACCCAACGTTGAGCAGAGTAAAGCAGGCGAAGCTTGACAGATAGATAAGTCTTCTGCCGTACAGTTCCGAGAAGGGCGCCAACACCAGCGGTCCACTCCCAATACCCAGCACGTAGAGCGCTGTTGGGAGGGAGGGCAGCTTGGGATTCCTCAGTTCGAATTCCTTCGCAATCTCGCCGGCACCAATGGCCAGGATGGTCGAGGCTATCGGGGAGAGCGTGGCTTGCATCACAATGAGCAAGACGTTGAACCATTTTCGCGACGTGGCCCAGTTGAGCGGGTTGAGAGGGTCTTGTTCGTTTTCCCAGGTCTATGGAAGCGTTAGCACTTATAACTACTGCGTAGGAAGGGCTAGGAGAAGGGGGGAATGAACCTACGACTATAACTGTTTGAGAGTTCGGAAGGCTTTCGACGGAGCTCTGGTCTGATTCGGGTAGCTGTTTGTTTTCCTGGAACTCCAAGGTTTCGAACGTCTTCAGAGTCTCCTGTGAGGGTGCTTCACTTGGAGACTTGGAGTGGGCGATGCTCATCCTATCTAGCGAGGGAAGATCGATGCTCTTCTCGTCTCGTTGTCTGGGGAAGAGTACAGTACTTGTGGTCCGGTCCAGTCCCTCATCCCAGACACCCAGACCTGATATATCTGCTCGACGAACCAGGCTCCACAATCACGGAGCTGAGACAGCGCCTCACGGAGTGCTTCTGGCTAGTGTTGCGAGAGCTGGTAGGTAGGATGAGATTAGGAGCGTGAACTCCGTTCTCTGAATCATCTTGCCTGTGATAGACTGATCTCAGGTCCGCCCAGTGTGGTAGGGCTGGTCTTGGGTACGTGCTCTCCGTAAACGATATCATTTCTTCTCTGACAAAAGGTATTGCTCAGCTTCCGTGTAGGGAAGTAGGGGTGGGCTCAGGTGCGTGCAGTCCGATTGTCCGACGAGTTATCTTGGTGACGAACGAATGACGGGACGTCCTGAACAAACGGACGAAACAAACCAAGTGTGGAAGTCCGATAGCACGAGGTAGCAAGGTTGCAATGGCAGCTTATCCCAGGTTGGAACCTGTGGCTGGTAATTGTAGTCGGCTCCAGTAAAGCGCCGTCCCTCCGTAACCTCCCGCCTCTTCCGTGTGAAAGATGGTTGGACAACCCATCCTAATGCGGCGAAAATCGATGAATAGATACCGTGGAGTCCGTATGATAGGCATGACAAAAACAAATCGGTGCCGCGAAGTGTGGCTGGTTTCCACGTTGCCAAGGATAGGCTCAGGAACGTGCGCTCCCCCACTGTGCCCAGGTGAACTAGTTTGCACGTGACAGATGCTCCCCGTGCGACCCCAAGACAGGCCCAGAGGCAGCTGTGCGAAGTCCGTAGACCAGCGTGGGCAGAGGCTGATAAAGCCGGGTGAATGTCGAAATGCGAGTGAGGTCGCGTGGCGTGTAGGAGCGAGGCGTGCTGGACCTGCGTCGCAGAATAAGCCGCAGGAGCCAGCAATGAATGCCAAGTGCCGAGCGATAAGGTCCGAGACCCGCCAGGCACGAACCCTAACCTTACCCACACCCCTCTTATTTGGGATCCCACGTGCGAACGGAATGCCATTGGAATTGCGCCACGGCCGTGAGACTTCCAGAATTGTTCGTTGCATAGCGACTTGTCGCTCGGACGAACTGGGCCCGACCCCACGCCTCCCTCACGCCTGCCCCCATCCTCCCATCGTCGCTGTGGGGACCTCCGGACTTCGTCTTTCAGCCGCCTCGAGGCCCACGCGCAATTCACAGTCACTTTTCGCGATCTACGCAGGTCTTCTCACGAGAGTCGACTAATCGGCAGCGTGGTCGGCATGGCCGTCTCCCATCGCCATGCAGCGGGTGCCTGCGGGCGTCTCGCCATCTTCACATGTTGCCATCGATTCCGATAAGACATGCTGAATGTACGATGGGTCTTCATTGACCAGGTCTGAGGGTACATCGAAAGGTATCATTGTGGCGCCATGCTGAGCTGGATTGTGGTGTGTTTCGAGCAGGAGATTCACAGTGTGCGTGACGCTGCTGGATCTCTGTCCTGGCGGAGAGTCGCAAACACCATGCTTCCGAGATCTGAAACGGTTTCAAACTCTTCCTGGCCTTTTCACAACCTGGCCACACTTACTCGAATTTGGAATGGCGGTTCGAGCATCCCGGCAGCCCTGCGAAGCCCCAGCCACCTGCGGAGAAGCTACCAAGCTAAAGTTACCCGACGCACGTTTTTCCTACACCCCTAGTGTAACCGCGCCACGATGATACCAGCAATCGGCCTGCGCGTCATCTGGAAATTCCCGGTCCCGCATTTAGGAGCTCGGTATTTCCATTTTGGGGTGGCCGAGTAGATCACAGGCATTCCTGAGGGCGGAGTTTGTATCACCGGTCAGTTCCCCGGGCCAGAGACCACAGCAAAGCTGATTGGGCCAGGGATTCTACATCTCGCTACACTCCCAGGACTATACCATGAAGGGGTACCAAGCGATCTGTAGTCCAGGGCGGAGTAGATCTGAGATGCGACCCCCCTCTAATGGCCAATGGCAGCATCAATTTGTCGCGCGACGGTCCCCACTCCACGGTCATGGCTTCCCATCCAGCCTTCCTTCAAGGGGACGATGCCTGACATGGCCATGCTAGGTTACAATCTCCGTCCATCTTAGTGATCGCACGCTTCGGATCTTGGTATTCAGCTACACCAGAGCAAGCAACTTTGGTGCTTCGCCGAAAGCGTATCCACCTACGTGCTTCCATATAAATGGATTGATCGTCTACGCCCCAGAGCCTCACCACACAGCTTCAATCATCAGCAATCACTTCCAACCCGGCTTCGATCTTTCCTCGCATCGCATCTCCTTGGCCTTTGTTTGTATATATCCCATTCTCTTCTCTCATCTTTAGCACCACTTCCATTCCATCACTTCCACAGCAACAATGCCTCAAGTTACTTTCGCTCCTTCCACCAAGGGCTCCATGTCCCACGGTGCGAAGATTAAGGTCAACCGCAATGCGGCCGACAAGATCGTCTTCTACTTCAACACCTTCGCCAAGCTCATGACGGGCTTCCTCCTCTACCTCTTCCAGCTCGTCTGCTCCGTCCCCATGCCCAAGTGGGACAAGCTCATGCTCTGGGATATGCGAACCTTCCGCTTCTACTCGGTCAAGATCGAGCACAATGCTGTCGATGCGATGCAGTTCCGCAAAATTTCTCCTCTCCCCATGACCGCCCCCATCGTCGACCATATGACGAACGGTCTCACTGTCCTCGACCAGGGCTACAAGAACACTGCCGCCGTCCTCTCTGAGATCACCCACATCGATGGCAATAAGGGAAAGCTCCAGTACCGCGGCTACCCCGTCGGCTACCTCTTCGAGAACCACGACTACGAGGAAGTCTGCCACCTCCTGATCTGGGGCAACCTCCCGACTCCCGAGCAGAAGCGCCAGTTCCGCGCCAACATGGCTAAGGAGATGGTTCCTGACCCGTCTGTCAATCGCGCTGTTCGCGCTTTCGCTCCTGAGGCCCCTGCCTTCCTGATCATCTCTGCCGGTCTGGCCGCCTGGGCTGCCTCCGACCCGAGCAAGATCCCCGTTCATGCTGGTGACCGCATCTACCTCGGCAAGACCAAGGAGGTCGATGCTGGTGTTTACCGCTCGCTCGCCGCGCTCATGACCGTCACCGCCATGACCTCGTGCCACCAGCAGAAGAAGACCTTCATCGCGCAGGCAGACCCCAGCCTCTCGCCCATCGACAACATGCTCATCATGATGGGCAAGGTCGACCGCTATGGCAATGCCGACAAGAAGTTCAGCAAGGCTATCAACAAGCTCTGGATCCTCTTCGCTGACCACGAGATGACCAACTCCACTGCCGCCTATCTGCATGCCGCCTCGTCGCTCTCTGACCCGCTCTCCTCCATGGTCACTGGTATCTCCGCCTGTGCTGGTCCCCTCCACGCCGGTGCCATCGACCTCGCCTACAAGCGCTTCGCCGAGATCCGCGCCACCGAGGGCGGCGTCAAGAAGCACATGGAGGACGTCAAGGCCAAGAAGTTCCGCCTCATGGGTGTCGGCCACCGCGTCTACCGCACTGTTGACCCGCGCGTCGGCTACCTCCGCGACATGATGTCGCAGTTCCAGAACGCCGTCAATGATAACCCGCTCCTCGAGGTCGCCAAGGAGATTGAGAATGCGGTGTTCAACGACGAGTACTTCACTTCCAGGAAGCTCAGCATCAACGCTGATCTCTATGGCTCTTTCGTCTACGCTGCTCTGTAAGTCCCATTCCTAACACAACGCGAGGCAACTGGGTAGCTAATAATGAACAGTGGTTTCGACGTCCGCATCTTCACTCCCCTCGCCATCACCGCCCGCTCTGCTGGCATCCTCGCCCACTGGCGCGAATCCATGCACCAGCCGCCCTGCCTCTGGCGCCCGCGCCAGGTCTACACCGGCCGCGTCTCCGAGGACGCATGAATCCTGCACATGGCGGCCCAGAAATGGGAGCGCGGCCGGTGGTTCTGGCGACGACGCGCAATGCAGTCGGTGCTCGCTAGACGACTCGTAGACGGAAGGGGTTGGAGTTGGGGCTGGGGCTTGTAGAGCAGCATTGTTGCCTTCACGACTTCTCACTGACTCTCATTCATTCTCTCTTTTTTTACTTTTACATTCTCTATATGATAATAGGGTTGGGTAGATGATTCGGATTCGGCTGGCGCGACGCATATAGATGGATGGACAGAAGCATTTGGAAAGCATTTGTAAATAGGGTGTCGATCTCATAATCTAAGCATACTCATATTCATCACTCTACACCCTCAAGAATCTACAAACACCATTCGCGCGATCGTCCCAGCCAATCAGACCATTTCCCGACTTTCCATTCCCGGCGCTAGGGCTTCCTCCCCCGGAACCTTACAACCTTAACTTAAACCTTCTACAACACCGATAGACCACTGCTACGCCGTCCGATCGGCGTTAAGCTTCCTGCACCACAATGCATGCAGCTATCCTCATCCCCAATCCAACCCCGCCGGGCCGGTGTACCTAGCCCTAACCTAAGAGGCCTCCTCGCCTACCACCATCACCACCACCTTCCCTCCACCATCCCACGTAAAATCCACGAGAGAAAAAAAAAAGCGCTCATTCCAATACTCCAGCCGCATGGTCCCAGCGTACCCGTGCTTCCGATCTGCCTGCCTATTTCAAACATCTCGGCCGCATTTCAAAGACTGAGGCTAGTGTTCTGGAAGCATACCCGGCGTACTTCGCTCCGTCGGCCGAGTCGTAAGTACAGTGCATGCCCAGTGGCCAGTGCGTAGGCGGGAGGTTTGGTCTTAGACTCCGGAGATTTCTTGTATGTACCGTAAGACCGTCAATGTAGGGTGAGGATGGGATGGTGTCAGCTTGGGCTTACCCGATCACGTGGGGCGTTGGGGGCCACGTAGGGAACTTCGGAAGGTAGGTAGGGACCCTAGGGACGCTTTAGGTCCAAAGCTCCATTTCCATTCCTTTTTTGAATTTTTTATGATTGCCGCTTCGTTCAGATTGGAGACGTGATGAGGCTGGGTTTTCTTTAAGACCCCCCGTTCCAAGCCGCACGCCCACTATCCCGTACCTAAGCCCTTGTAGCTGCTCTGTACTCCTCCACTACGCCCGGAATTAACGTGTTCTTCTTCCTCTTCGCCTCCTTTAACGTTACTAAATAGGGGGAGTAGCAGGAAAATGCCCGCGGGCGAGAGATCACGCCGTTACCTTAGTCGAGAGTTTGTTCTTGCGCGCCAAAACCAGGGGCCGATTCTATTATTACGAACGAACAGTACTCAGCTTTCGAAACAAGAACCATAAACCATCGCACAAAGAAACAGAAACAACAGCATAACAAGCAGACAGACATTTCAAAGCAGCGCCGACGCCCACACGCCTCAATCATCCACATCTCATCGTACAAACGACAAACAACATCACTCGCGAACCTCCCTCACGCTCACCCGCTCACCAGCAATGCCCCTCCCTCCCGTTCGTGCCACACTTGCAAACCCCATCCGTGTCCGGGAACGCGCCATGATCCCTGTAGCAGCAGCGCTCGTAGAAGCCGCAGAAGTCGCAGGAGCCGCAGTCGGCGTAGGTCCGACGAATTCCTGTTGTAAAATGGGGGGGGTTAGTATGAGATGGATAAGAGGAAGGGTGATTCGGGAGGCTAAATAGGGGGAAGGGGTTGACGTACGCAGCGTTCCCTGGGTCTCTCCCGCGTCCGGTTCCGTTGGATCGATATCAGCGGTGCCGGTGTCGTCTCCAACGTAGATGTTTTAGGTGAGTAGAATAGAGGAGCTGAATGCGACGAGGGCTAAGAGGGAGAGGAGGATAGAGAGTTTCATAGCGGTAGGTGAGTGTATGAGGAAGGGGAGTAGTTTAAAGGGTAGGCTAGGCTGCGCTGTCTGGCTCGCTCGCTCGCTCGCTCGAAGTATGCTGTCGCTTGCTTGCTGGTGCTAAAGCATAATTTGCGCGGACCATAATTGCCCTTAAATATCAGTTATCTTTTAGGTTCTTCGCTCCTTCGCATCGAACCCCCAGCGGCGATGCCCCATTGACTAGGTCATTCGCACCTTTCAAACCAGCTATGCACAAACACAACGTTAACCTCCCGTAAGCCGTGGATGCAGACGCGTGTCACAGTCTCGGTTTGCGGAACGCCGTCGGCTTCCCCGAAGCCAGTCTGTTTTCAGTGGCACGACCTAGATAGATACCAGCGGCCTACCCTTTTATCATGCACTGAGCTTATATCGAACGAGGAAATACTCTAATAAAACCCGTGTACATTCCATACTCGATCGAGTAAACGATGTTTAGCTATCAAGTAACCTTCTACGCATTGCGGAACGTACAAAGAGTAATTTCGGCAAATCGACACGATGGCGATGAGAGTCGTGAGACTCAGTACAGTACAGTACGTACTCGGGGTAGCAAGGACAAATGGATGAGAATAGGACAGTTATGGGCATGCGACGAACAGAGAGGAGAGCGATAGTGCGCTTGGTGTTGCATGTTGTGCGGAATGTAGAGAATGGGCCGTATAGTTCACGCTATTTAGTTATTTCTTTAGTAGTCGAGTGAAATGCAGCTTACACACTTTGACTATGTCATAGAGGCGGGGTGATGAAAGAGAGGACAGATAAGTTCAGCTGCGGTTTTTGGCAATGACTTCTACGAAGTAACGTCCGAACTGCTGAGCCAGGTCATTCATCACTACATCTCTACCAATCCGATGACTACGTGGGAAAAGGGAAGCCAGGGAAACACATACATACCAGGGCAGATCCAGTATAAGGTAGGAACGCCTTTATTTTAGAAAGGGCGTGGGAACTATCGAGTTGGTACATGTACACGGAACACTTCCCGGACACCGCCTCCATGCGTTCGGTATACTTCCGAAATCCAACAACCACCCTACCATCACTCCTCTCCGTCCCCCCAAACGCCCACCTCCTGTGCCACAGCGTCTAGATCAATCATCCCCTCTCTCCTCTCCACCATATCCTCATCTTCGTCGCTCTCCTCGTCCCTCCTCGCCTCCTCTTTATTCATCTCGCCCCAGCCCGCATCTTCTGTCTCTTCGTCTTGCTGATACGACGGCGAAATAGGGACGAAGTCATCCATAAGGTTCTGTGGCATGCCAGGCAGATACTGACGCGGCGCGTCAGAAGAGGCAGGCGGAGGCGTGAGGGGCATCATCGCCATTTCGGGAGGGTGGGAGAGGTCCGGTTCTTGGTCGATGAGGTTCGGTGGCGTCGATGGGGGCTCCTCGCGCTCAGTGGGTGGTGCCGGGTGTTCAGGCTCCGTCTTAGGGTTGGGCGCGTCTTTAGATAGAGGCCGGTCTCCGCGCTTGCTCTTTGACTTAGGATGTGGCTCGGAGGTAGCTGGAGGCGATCCTTCAAGAGGTTGAGTTGGGGGTAGATTCGCATGATGTTCTGTCTGATGCTGCTGGGAGAAAGGGAAGATGGAGAAGAGAGTCGAGCTTAGACTGTGCCTGTTATGGGGTGCTGGGCGCTCCGGTTCCTTCCGCTTGTCCTCCTTCTTTGCCGTATTCGGCGGCGGAAGGGATGCAGAGTGAGAGTGCGAAGCTTGAGTTTTCGCGGGCTGAGCGGGACTAGGCGGTTTCGCTACCAAGGTGTTAGGTGGAAGCTCGCCCTGGCACATCTCGCAAGACGTGAGATCAGGATGGTTCAGAAACGTGCAGCGCTGACACTGTTTCTTCTGCTGCGGCGAGGGTGGATGCACATCCTCATACGCATTCTGAGTCTGCGTCTGCGGCTGCAAAGGTCGTCTCTGCGCAGGATCGCCGATACCAGGCATGCCGTACCCAGGACTATACTTCTGTGCGGCCTTCGAGCCCTGTCGCCTAGGTGCAGACGTATTCGGGTTGGATGGTCGCCACTGCGTAGACTGCTGTGCCGTTGGGCCCGGCGTTGGATCAATCGATATCACCACCGTAACGTCTCTCTTGCTCCCGCATTTCATACACTGGCACTGCCGTACCACACTCCTCGTATGCGTATCAACGATCTCGCCAGGGGCGTCAAACCGGATATCGAACCGATCTGGCTCCCCAAAAGAACTCGTCTCTTTCTGCTTCCAAGCTTTCGCATTCGAGTATCCGGCGCCCTTCGCGATAATCGGCATAATGGGGTCCACAGTCCCAAACACAAGATGGTCCACAAACGGAACCAACATTAGCGTCCCACTACTCTTGATCCTCTGGTCGACCTCCGGACGGAGCGAGAAGTCATCCACAGCATGCAGATGCCGAAAGTACTTCGCAAACATATCGCCATACCACTTCCGCACCTGGACACCTTGCTGCAGCAGCTCTTGCGGAATATTACGCGGCGCGGGACTCGGCCACAGCGCATCAATAAGATGCTTCTCCTTCAACGCCTTCCGCACCATCAAATCCAGCCTGCAACTCTCATACAACTTCTTCTCCAGTCGCTCGTGCACCTCGTACTTCGCAAACCGCACCACGATTCCCCTGACAAACCCGGCATCCAGGTTCCACTTCCGGGTGAAGAAGTCTAGCGACTCAAGATCCTTTTGCGCCTGCGCGTTCGCGGGGCGGAAACTGAGGGGAGATAGTTCGTGGCCCATGGTTACCCATCGTTGAGGCTGCCTCGGCTCGGCTGTCGCTGTTGACCACAGCGAGCGTATAGGTGCGTATTCGGCTTTAAAGTAGTTGTACACAAAATCCAGAAAATCCACCTCGTTGAGAGGAAGCATGGCGTGGCCGCGCGGTATATCCATTTTCTTTCTCTCGGTGGCGAGGCTTGTCGACCGTCCAAAGCCGCAGTCTCGGTGTGACCTATCAAGCAAGTCGCGTGTAGTCTTCAAAGAAAGATGAGGGACAATCGTGATGCAGGAAACGAGTAGTGAAAAGTGTCTACCTAGCTTTTTCCCTCCAGCGGGGCCTATGTGAATAAAGCTGCTGCCTGGGGCAGGTCGAAGCGACCTACGTGTGCGGACGACGTCGGATTTTATCAAATGACGAAGCCTATCGACTGCATGCGCCACATCCTCGTGATCCGCGGTTCGCCTGGAAAAGGTTGCTGTGTTTGCCCAATAGTGAAAGGTGACGAACTTTCTTGTTCGTGAGATTAACGTCATCTGATGTGGCAGCGTGGCGCAGCTCCAATACGAAGCTGGCGGTGCATTAGTCACCAGCAGATGCAACCGACACTACTGCCCAGGTGCATTTCAGCACGGGTTTGTATCTCAAAGCGAAGGAAGCATATAATTCGACAGGCGGAGCACAGCGCAAAAGGAACAACGGGAGTGTGATGTTGTAGCTCGATTTTGGAGCGGAGAAAAATGACATTGACGTTACCATCTCACGCCTCAGCTATAGTACAGTATTCATCCTCTGCGTCTTACGCTCCGCCAATTACACCTCCGTATCCACCTCATACATGATGGCAGGTCATTTGGTTCTCCGCCCGTATCCTCCTCCAAGGTATATCGCCAATCATAATAAAGACATACCCAAGAAAAGGTTGAAAGATCGAGTAAAGGTCGTAGAGGGTAGTAAAACAGGTCGGGTCCAGGGAAGAGAAGAGAAGCGAAGAGGTATGGGTACAAGATGTCGACACGCTGCAAGGAAAATTTACACGTCTAAAGACCCAACCCAAGACCGGAATGCAAGACGCCTGCTTTTGTGCCGCGGAATGACCAAATGAAACGACGAAACAATGCTTCAGCGATTAGAGCATTTACTGCTTCTTCTCACCCTCACCCTCAGGCGGCTGCTGTTGCTGCTCACTCGAGGCGTTCTCTGAGCGTGCCTTGTGCATCTGATCGAACAAGGTCAAGCTTGCATTCTGGAGCTCGTCGGTCTTCTCCTTGATCTCCTCAGCGGTGGCAGTGCCCTCGCCAGACTGGCTCTGGGAAATGAACTCGCGGAGGGAGGCGATCTTCTCCTTGATCTTCTCGGCCTCAGACTTGTCAAGACGGTCCTCAAACTCCTTAAGGGCCTTCTCCGTGTCGTTCACAACGCTGTCGGCGCGGTTGGCAGACTCAATAGCGGCCTTGCGCTCCTTGTCCTGAGCTCCGTAGCGCTCAGCATCATCAACCATGGACTGGATCTCAGATTCTGAGAGACCAGAGCCGGAGGCAATGGTGATGGACTGGTCCTTGTTGGTGGACTTATCCTTGGCGTGGACGTGCACGATCGAATCGGCATCAATGTCGAAGGTGACCTCGATCTGGGGAACACCACGGTGGGCCGGGGGAATGCCGACAAGCTGGAAGTTACCCAACAGCTTGTTGTCGCGGACGAGCTCACGCTCACCCTGGTAGACCTTGATCTCGACGGCGCTCTGGAAGTCGGCAGCGGTGGAGAAGACCTGCGACTTCTTGGTCGGTATGGTGGTATTGCGGTTAATCAGGCGGGTGAACACACCACCCAAGGTCTCAATACCAAGCGAGAGAGGAGTAACATCGAGAAGCAGGAGGTCGGTAACCTCACCAGCCAAGACAGCACCCTGGATGGCGGCACCGATAGCGACAGCCTCGTCGGGGTTAACCGACTTTGCGGGGTCACGGCCAAAGATGCTCTTGACGGACTCGCCGACCTTGGGCATACGGGTCATACCACCGACAAGAATGACCTCCTGGATATCCTTGGCCTGAAGGTTGGCGTCCTTCAGAGCCTTGCGCACGGGCTCAACGGTCTTGGTAATTAAGGGATCAACCAGCTTCTCGAGCTGAGCGCGGCTCATCTTGTGGTTGATGTGCTTAGGTCCAGAAGCATCGGCGGTGATGAAGGGCAGGTTGATCTCGGTTTGGGAGGAGGAAGAAAGCTCAATCTTGGCCTTCTCGGCAGCCTCGCGGATACGCTGGATAGCCATACGGTCGCCGCTGAGATCGATGCCCTGCTCCTTCTTGAACTGCTGAACGAGGTGGCGGACGAGGGTGATATCGAAGTCCTCACCACCAAGATGGGTGTCACCGTTGGTGGATTTGACCTCAAACACGCCATTCTGGATTTCGAGGATGGAGATATCGAAAGTACCACCTCCAAGATCATAGACGGCGATGACCTTATCCGTCGCCTTGTCGAGACCGTACGCAAGCGCAGCGGCGGTGGGCTCGTTGACAACGCGGAGGACATTCAGACCGGCAATCTGACCAGCATCCTTGGTAGCCTGACGCTGGGAGTCGTTGAAGTAGGCAGGGACGGTGACAACGGCGTTCTTGACGCTCTTGCCCATGTAGGCCTCGGCGGTCTCCTTCATCTTGCCGAGAACGAAACCGCCAATCTGCGAGGGCGAGTACTTCTGGCCCTGGGCCTCGAGCCACGCATCACCGTTACTGTGCTGAACGATCTTGTACGGCACCTGCTGGATATCGCGCTGCACCTCGGGGTCGGTATACTTGCGGCCAATGAGACGCTTTGTGGCGAAGAGCGTGTTCTCGGGGTTGACGACGGCCTGTCGCTTGGCGGCGATACCGACGAGACGCTCACCCTCCTTGGTGAAGCCGACGACGGATGGCGTTGTTCGCGTACCTGTAGCGCTGTTAGAGACTGCTGCAGCGAGGGAGGCGACGGCAATGGTGATGTACCTTCAGCGTTCTCGATGATGCGCGGCACCTTGCCCTCCATCAGGGCGACGGCGGAGTTGGTGGTACCCAGGTCGATACCGATGACGGAGCCCTTGACCTTCTCGTCCGAGCCCTCTGCATATCCTCTCACGAATGATGACCCGAAGGATGGTCTGAAAGAGGTGGGTTGCATGCGTCGGACGGCGCCAGTCGCCCGCGGCAAAAACTGCAGATGAGGTCAGTGTCTCTCCCAGGAGCTCCGGAGCACGCGCGGACTTACGGTTCGCGATAACCTCGAGGACAGCATGATTGCGAATGTGTAGGGAGCAAGGTGTTGCTGGAGGTGGGTACAGGGCAACCAGAGGGCACGAGATGAGGAGGGATTGATGTGGGAGTGATGACTTTATGATGGGAGGATGGATGGAGCTCGGACAGGAGAGAAAGATTTCAGTCGAACGAAAGTTCTAGCGGCCTTGGCAGACTCTGCTCCGACTCGCCGCCGAGGTTCCGCGCGGAGGCCTGTGCTCGCCGCCGGAGTGACGGGAGGCAATTGACGCACGTTTCGATGGACGATTGAGGGATCCGGAACCCCTTCAGGGAGTTTTGCTACCTAGGTAGAATACTTGGTGGTGTGCGGTTCGCGACGACATGGCAGGCTTGGCGCGCCGGCATGGGGCTGCTCACGTGTTGTGGGGAGAGCTCCAGCCCTTCAGGCGCCACAGCGTACGACGGGCATAGTTGCGCGTGAGCTCGTCAAAGACCGAGTGCATCCCCAACAGCCGCTCACCTCCGCATGCTCCAGACGACTACAGCCTTCATCGCCATCTCTGTTGTGCTGGCGCTGCCCCTTGCCTGTCTTCAACGCCTCCCGCGTCTGGCTGGCCGCGTGTCTGACGTATTGCCTCGCGCTGCTGTTCGTCCAGTTTACATAAACCACGTCCTGCCTGCCTACGCCTCCCGGCAGATCATGCCGCCATCACCCACCTGATCCCAAAGCATGGCCGTCGACGACTTCTTGTTTGTCCCCCCTCGCGCGTTCCCGTCGGCTGCAAACTAACTGGCGCAGGAGTCGAGAGACGGACGCCTTTGTGTTGCCTTCCAAGTCCTACTATCCCCTCAAGATCCCTATAGCGTGAGCCATCGCCTGGGTTAGTGCAAGTGGGAGCTGGATGCTAACCCGCGCAGGCACTACCAGCTGCGACACTTCATCAGCTCGCCGGAGCCCGATATTCTCTACTACGCCAGCGGCTGCGACATCTACTGCCTGAATGCGGCCACGCATACACAGGCGCACCTAACCACGCTCCCGTGGGAAGCGCGCTGTACAGCGTCGGGCTATGGCTATGTGTGCGTGGGCGGCGCCGACGATGGCAACTTTGCTGCCATCAAGGTGACCGGCTTTCCTCCCGCTGACCCGGCCGACGTCGATGCCTTGCTGCCTCTCGAACTCGCCAGCCGATCCACCCTACCACGCCCGCCCATGCTGGGCGCCGCCGACCGCGTCAAATTTGAAAAGATTGGCGACGACATTGTCAACTCAATATCAATACACAAGTTCCCTGCTGAGGGAGAAGGTCGAGATGAGGTTGTGGCCGTCCTCACGAACAACGACAAGACCGTGCGCATATACTCTCTCACACAGAACCTGGAGGTGACTTCCCTGGATCTGCCCTTTCCCATGAACCATGCGACCATATCTCCGGACGGGCAGCTCTTGGTTGCGGTTGGTGACCAGCACAACGGCTTCTTCTTCGAACGCGCCAAGTCCAAGAAGCCGAGCTCCATGAAGACCCCAGAAGGCCGATTACAGTCGATCCCGCCAGAGTGGAAACTATTTCAAGAGGTGTGCTTGTATGTGCCTTCAGGGTCACCCATCGAAGGGTACTTCACAACGGCATGGTCGCCTTCAGGGCGTCTATGCGCTGTAGGATCGGAATGTGGCTACATTACGGTTTTTGATGTGGAACTGCTGAAGAGATGCGAATACGGAGAAGACGCCATCGTGCAACTAATCAGCTCTACCAGACCTGACACCGCCATAGGCCCTGGCGCGGTAAGGACTATGCAATTCTCACCTGCACCGTGGGACTTCCTCATATGGAGCGAGGACCAAGCGCGGGTCTGCGTGGCCGATGTCAGGTCGGGGCTCAAAGTCAAGCAGGTACTCTCTCTGGACCCGAAAGAGGAGGGCATAGAGAGGGTGGAAATCGCCGACTTCGACGTGGAATTAAGCCCGGAGATGCATGACCTGCGCCGGGAAGCTGACTTCATTCGGAGGTATCGCCGTGCTCTTGACTCGGAAGGAACTGCTGCTGCCGTCAACTTCGCCACCGACTACATCGAGGCTTCATCGGAACGACGAAGGCTTCATAGACAGCTTGGTGTAGTTGAGTCTGACGATGACCCACATGGCCTAACTGCTCACGAAAGACAAGTTCTCGAGGCTTTGCGGACAACAAGGCAACGAGACGAAGCGCGCGAGCAGGGAACTGCACCCCGAAGTTTAAACTACATGGCTTCGGGGCCCGGAGAGGCCAGACGGTACGGTGGCAGCTTGATCTTTTTCCTTCCAGGTCAGGAGGATGCTGACGATAGTAATAGGGAAAGGGAAGCCGCGGCGCGGCGCAACATGGCCGATACCTTCACCGAATTTATGTCAGAGAGTGCTCGGCAGCTCAACCAACTGCACCAGCGCACTGCTCCCCGCCGGCAGGCTTCTGTGATCGTCTCCATTGACGACAATGGGATCACGGGTACTCCTCAAGCCAACATCACGGGTACGGCGACTACCAGGTCGCCCAACCCGATTCCAGCCCACGCCCGGCGTGACAACAGCGAGATCATAGCATCTACGGACGACGCCTGGCGCACTATCGAGGAAGCTCTTGCGCGCAACGCTCGGGCCGCAGACAACGTGCGTAGTTCTGCTGCACCCGAACTTCGCACCGAGCTTCGTCGCCTCCGACAGCTCACGCAGATGCGGGAGCGGCTCCGCAATGCACGCGAGGCACAACCCCTCGAATCCTATGGCCTTGGTGGGCTGGGATACCGGCGGTCCAGTCGCAACTTTCTCGACCCCGCGCTTGGGCTGCGAACTGCTGGCCTTGCGATGAGCCAGGACGGGCGCAAGCTCTACTGCGGGACGGAGGAAGGCATATTCGAGTTTCATATCAACCTGCATGAGCGGAAAGGGTTCCCGGCGATCAAGCCCCGGTAAGGGAGAGGAGGGGGGGAGGGTAAGGGTATTCGCAATTTTGGCATCGGAGTCCTTTGGCTACTGCGGATTGTGTATTTGTTGTTCAACCTGACTTTTGGCTCTGGTAATTTATGGACGACACGGCAGTTGCACCGGGTATGGGTCATTACTAGCAAGCATTGGCGCAGAGGACGGAGGGTCGAGGGTCGATGTTCTTTGTATGTTCTTCCTTGGTAGCTGTTGGATGTCGGGATTAGTATGAATACCCTGGTATACTAGGCAGCCAAAAGCGCTTTCCTCTCTTCCGAAATCGAAACATGCTCCGTATTTGCTACCTAGGTACAGAATCTGGGGGTGAATCTGCCGGAGCGAGCCCGGAGGCGTGCTCAGCCGAGCGAACCAGGACCGGGAGCGATGGCGCAATAATGGGGAGCGGTGACTCCCCACGTCGGCGCAAAAGCCGCGCATGTACCTTGCAGATGTCGCTCAACTCATGACCAGCACACATCTTCCCTTTCCTCCCTTTTATACCCTGTTTGCTTGCACGTTTTAGACTCGCTGGGATTGCTCGACTTCAACAGAGCGCTTAGCATTGGATTTGCCTCAACGTGCAGATTCGTCACACCCCGCCTCTCGCCTTCGGGGACTCGGAACGCGAACACACCACGACGCCAATGTCTGAACCGGGGAGCTCCAAGGCGAAGGCCAACGGTGCTGGGAAGGCCTTCACAGCGCGCGATATCGACGGGCATGATCTCCCCCCTTCGCCGGCACCGAGCACGCCTCGTAGTGGGAGGAAGTATGCCCTCATGACGGAGCTGGTATTCACCGAAGGCAGCGACCAGTACAATGCCAGCTCCGTGCCTATATACCAGGTATAGCTCTCTCCTCCTTAGGGCCGTGGGGATGGCTCCAGGATGGCTCCAGGATGGCTCCAGGATGGCTCCAGGCCTCAAGAGGAAGAAAGCTAACGTGCGCGCAGTCGGCAACCTTCAAGCAGAGCTCTGCCACGGGCGGCGGTGGAGAATACGACTACACACGCTCCGGAAACCCCACGCGAACGCACCTCGAGCGACACCTCGCAAAGATCATGAACGCGAACCGCGCGCTCGTCGTCTCCTCCGGCATGGGCGCCCTCGACGTCATCACCCGACTGCTGCGACCGGGCGACGAGGTAGTAACCGGAGACGACCTATATGGCGGGACAAACAGGCTGCTGAAGTATTTGTCTTCACACGGAGGCATAATCGTACACCATGTCGACACCACCAACCCCGAGGCGGTGCGCGGCGTGGTCAGCAGCAAGACCGCCATGGTGCTGCTGGAGACGCCCACAAACCCGCTCATCAAGATCGTCGACATCCCCTCCATCGCCACCATCGCTCACACCGCAAGCCCGTCTGCGCTGGTCGCCGTCGACAACACCATGCTCTCGCCGCTGCTCCAGAACCCGCTCGATCTCGGCGCCGACATCGTATACGAGTCCGGCACAAAGTACCTCTCCGGCCACCACGACCTCATGGCCGGCGTCATCGCCATCAACGACCCCGCCCTCGGCGACAGACTCTACTTTACAATCAACGCCTCCGGCTGCGGCCTCTCCCCCTTCGACTCGTGGCTCCTGCTCCGCGGCATCAAAACCCTCGGCGTGCGCATGGAGAAGCAACAAGCGAACGCCCAGCGCATCGCCGAATACCTCGAATCGCACGGCTTCAAGGTTCGCTACCCAGGTCTGAAATCGCACCCGCAGTACGATCTGCATTGGAGCATGGCCCGCGGTGCGGGCGCCGTGCTCTCCTTCGAGACGGGAGACGTGCATGTTTCGGAACGGATCGTGGAGAGCGCGAGGCTGTGGGCCATCTCTGTGAGCTTTGGCTGTGTGAACTCGTTGATCAGCATGCCCTGCCGTATGAGCCATGCTAGCATTGATGAGAAGACGAGGAGGGAGAGGAACATGCCCGAGGACATTATCAGGTTGTGTGTGGGAATTGAGGATCCGGAGGATTTGATTGATGATTTGAGGACTGCTGTAAGTTCAACTTTGCGACATGGAATATTGGGGATCTCTTGTCCTGACATTTTGTAGCTTGTACAAGCTGGCGCTGTCAACATCACGCCTGAAGGCTTCCACGCTCTAGGAGACGCGGCCTCATCCGGCGAGAACTCGAACGCCGTTCCCACCCCTTCGGAGTAAACGCCACACCACACTCCATCCTTGTCCTCCTCCCCCTCGCCCTCACGGCCCCACTTCTTCCCAAGTCACCTCTGCCATGCTAGGCCACAAGCATGGTAACGTGATACCCCACTTCCTTTTGTCAGTCAGGGACAGGCGTGTATGCTTCGCTTCGCAACTCTCTCTGACCCAGTCACCTCTGTCACTGTACCCTCGCTCATCGAGAGCCAGTGTTAACGTGATACTTGTCTGATTACCGTTGTAGAAGAAAAGAGCGGGAGTTCTGGCTTCTAAAAGAGATCTCCTAGCTAGCTTTCATCAAAAAAGGAATTTCAACTGAGAAATGCTGTGTCCAATTCGGTTGGTGAAATGACGCTATAACGATTCTCGCTTTGATCCACCGTGGGCTTGCTTGTCACCTTAGCAGTAGTGTTAAGAATTACAGCGAGCCCCAGGCTGGCGCGCAGTAATGTGAAACTCTTCCCTCCTAGCTCAGCGCTGTACAGCACGCTAGACAGCACAGCATAGCAGGGATAGCAGGACGAGAAACAACGCGGATTGAGTGTCACAAGTGCAGTGCAGTGTGTAATGAGATATCCCATTAATCGAGAAGCTTTTACGAACCCAAGTCTAGAGAGCAAAGTAGGTAGGTAGGTAGGTAGGTCGTCCTGTAACGGCATCGCCAAATGCGGCCGGGCAAATAAGAGTCGTAAGAAGCAGAAGAGTCCGAACACCTCATAGCTATGCAGAAAAGCCTCCACGAGGCGGGAGTGCAAGAGACGGACAGAAAAGACATACTAAGGAGGGTTACCAACGCCGAGTCCGACCAACACCCAGCTAATGTAAAGAAAACAGATTTGGTCGTTCTGGTACATAGAGTACAGATGCATCATGGCAACGGGTCGCAGAGCGCAAGACGCTCTACTACGCGTCATGCTGTTGCTGCAAAACGCCATGGTGCTTCTCGCCCTCCTGACTCTGCCGCGCAACCTGCATACTCTTCCGAACCTGCATATCCGCCTTCGTCTTTGTCATCAGCGCATCGCGAATATCCTGCTTGCCCCTCCTCATCCAGTCGTCAAAGCTCTTCTGGCTCAGCGGCCACAGCACCTGGTTCTGCGCGCTACGCATGAAGCTGCTGGGCCCGCCGACCTTGGGCGCCGGGTTGCTCATCGTGTAGTCGAGGTCGCACTCGAGCTCCTCGCAGTAGGCCTCGAGCGGTAGGTCGTTGACGTCCATGCCGAACGGGTTCTCGATCTCGCGGCCGATGGCGGCGATGCCTAGGATGATGTACGCCGCGAAGATGCAGCCGGGGATTGTCACCCAGCGCAGGTCGTCCCAGAGCTGGAAGGGCAGCATCATCACGTAGACCCAGGTTATCTGCGAGATGGCGATGGAGTAGGCGATGGGGAGCGGGGTTTGCAGGACGCGCTCGACGCCGACGAGGACTTCGTTGAGTTGCACGACGGAGGTGACTTTACCGCTACCGTTAGCACATGCGTTCAAACTCCAGGTTTAAAAGGCATCAGAGGGAGAGCGTCGACTCACTAGCTTGATTCTGGTACAGACCGCACTTGAGCGTCTCGTTGTCGATGAGGCTCTGCACGTATGCGGAAAGGTGGTTCAAGATCTCGAGCGGCAGATTACCGAGCGGCTTCTTGGAGCGCTTGATCCTCTTGCGCGGATTCGACTCGGCGAAGGTGACGCCCAGGTACTCGCCGACGGCCTTCATCTTTCCGTAGTCGCGTGGAGGCGGGATCTCAGGCTCGGCGGCTTTGGCGAACGTTTCGAGGTACTGCACGCGCTCTTTCAGGTCGTAGTAGTCGATGCCGGGCTCGAAGCGCAGCTTGTGCATGACGGCGCGGGCGTAGGCGACGATGAGGTTGAGTGCCGTTCTAGACGTTACTGTTAGTCGTGGTTCCCCTGTATATATCAGACTGAGGTAAAGAAACGCAAACGCACACTTTCGCCAGCAAATCCTCCTTCCCGAGCTCGCCCTCACGCTCGCCCGCATGGATCCAAACCGTGCGGGCCAAATTCTGGCCCACGAAGAGCAACTGCGACCAGTACCTGCGGCCCTCGGTATACCGCTCGTACGCGCTGCTCGTGCGGAACGAGATGGCGAGACCAACGACGAAACCGAGGACGGTGAGCAGCATGTTGCTGACCTTGAGCTGGTAGACGAATTCGGAGAGGATGGTGATGGCGGTGGACCAGGCGGCCACGACGGCTAGGGGGAGGATCATCTTGGGCAGAACGGAGCCGTGCATGCGCAGGAAGAAGGGCCATTTGCTGTGCTTGGACATGTCGCGGGGACCGACCTGGGCATCTTGTTAACCTTGCCGCCGTGGGGAGCTGGGATTTTGGGAGGGGGATGCGTACAAAGTAGTCCCCAGCGTCCAAAGTCCCGTCAGTCGGCTTCCGCGAAGGCGGCAGGTACGTCGTCTTCCTCGCACGCCACGAACGCGGCGACATGGGCGCCTCGTGGACGCTGCCATTGCTGCTGTCAGGCACCTCGATGGCCGAGGGCCTGAGAGTCTTGCTGCCGTCGGTAGAGGTAGATGGCATCCTTTCACAATGGCTCGTTTTCGCTCCCTCTTGCTGATCGAAATGTAGGGCAACTGTCCAGCAGCTGGAAAGAAGATCAAGATCCGAAGATTCCCAATCGAAGGAAGATAAAAAGCGGGGACAGGAGAAGTCAGATCGCGGACTTATAAAGGAAGGGAGTGGCAAAGAACAAAGGAGGGGGAAACGCGCAGCCGCTCAAAAAAGTGGTCAATTGCAAGGGGAACGGGCATCTGAGGAAGATATACGGTACTGGGCAAAGATTTTCCCAAATGGGGGCCCAGACGAGCCAGGCAAAGCTGAAGTTGCATGCATCCCCGAAGCACGCACCAGCATGTCAGACACACGCATGCCAGGTGGGCTAACTGAAAAATGGCGCTCTGTGCACAAACGGGTGTGTACGGGGCGGCCCCTGCGTCTGCCTGCCCCTGAAGGAGGCGTCGCAGGCGTCCAATTGCGGCGGGCATCGTTCGACGGGGTGTGCGTGGTGAGGCAGCAAGGAGGGCGTGTTTCATAAAACAACAGTCGCTAGCCTCAAAGTCGCGGTGCCAAGCCCGCGGCACTACTGCAGCTGCACCCTGCAGGAGCCAGAAGCCAGCAGAGAAGGCCTTTTTTTAGCCCCCAACGCCTACAGCGTATGTAATATGTACTGTGCCCATTGTTCTGTTTGAGACGAGCAGCGCCTGCGGGCTTTATCGATTGTGCTGCGGTACGCTTAATAATCTGTACTGGAGGGGGCGAGAATGGGTCTGGTGAACGGTGAGGAGGAATGAATGCACATGCGCCATGCGCATGAACAGATCAGCGACGGAATGTGCACAGTGCTGTGTGTAGATCGGAGGTTCTAGACAAGCGGAGCACAGAGCATGAAAAAAGGGCGAAGCGGTGTCGTGTGCGTTGCCGAGCACTGGGCCGAGCCGTCAACGGCAACCCCTGAATGCTCTGGCAAATGGGAGCGCACGCGGCGACAGACGTCGGTGTTCCTCTCATCAAAGTGTCGGGAACCATCAATTTTCGACGCGTCAGTTAATAAGCTCCTCGGGATGCCGAATGCTACATACCTATCTCACGAGAGACTTTGCCCTCTAGAGCGTAGAGACTGGTGACTACGGTAACGCAAGCCTTTCGAACTAGAAGTACACTTGGCTGCATACTGCATCTTCCGTACTGTAATGCTCACTCACCACCCAACCCTCGCAGCAATCCGCCGCCGCTCAGCCTGCCCTCTTTCCAATTCGAGCCGCAATTCGCGCACCCGCCACGTCTCCTCGTTGACACACACCCTCACTCTCTTGATCCGCTCGAGCAGCACCTGATAGAAGCTGCCTTTGAAGTCTTCGCCCGCCCATATCCGCTGCCACACGTCGACCAGCTCGCGCGCCACCGTGCGCGGATGCACGAGCCCGTCCCGGACGCCGTCGGCGGGGAAGTCCTCGTCGAGGTATTTCTCCTTTGGGACGTTCGGCGGGGTGACGACGTTGAGGACGAGTTCTTCGATGGTGAGCTCGTGCGCCGTGTCCTTGCAGCTGGCGAAATCGGGCCCTTTCTCGAAGATGCGCTTCAGCGCTGCGCAGATGGCCCAGGAGGTGCGGTCTGGCGGACTGCTGTTGCGGAGCCATTTCGCCGAGCGGTCGCCCACGAGGCGGATGTCGACCCAGAGTTGGTGGATCGCCGTTGAGGAGCTTCGACTTCGACATGCGAGGCACCCGATGCGGTGCGAGCAGGTGAGATATCTGTCCATGACCCGATCCACCCAGCCCGGCATCCTCAGTTTCCCGTCGTGAAAGCTCCTCCTCGTTTTCACCAGCGGCATCGCAAGCCAGGTGAAGTAATGGAAGCTCTCGTCCTCGGCGATGCAGTCCAGCCTCACAGCCATCAGTCCCTTCCTCTTCGCCCGTTCAATCGCCTCCCCCATCTCCGCGTAGATCTGGCGATTGCACACTAGTAGATTCGCACAGGTGCTCGGCGTCTGCTCCAGCGAGTACGCGCACCCATACTCCCCTCGCACACTACTCTGCGGCTCGAAGATCCGTCTGAAGCGGAACAACCACTGCGCCTCGCCCAGCGTGGGCCGTGGCCTCTCGTGCGTGATCACCGCCATGTACACCATATCTCTCAGTTCCCTGGGCAAATCGAAGAATTGCGCCATCTCTTCTTCCCCCGTTCTGGCTCGATTGGAGCAAATCCGATGCGCACGCGGGTCCACGGGTAGATATCGGCCGCTGACGAACGAGGAAAAGGTCGCGCGACCAAAGCAATCCTTTCGTCAAATAATCTGGCTCGTCCAGGATAGCGCCCCGGCAGGATATGCAGGTACGCCCGCTTCTAGTCTAACAGGCCGGTTTGCGTTGTCGCGCTGCGCTGTCCCGTCTGCTGTTTCAGATGTGCCGATGCGTAAGAGATTTGTTTCGTCCCAGGCACAGCAGCCAGGAACACGTCGGTTTCGGTAGGTCCGCAGGGCAGGCCAGCTCGGGCCATATAGGGTAAAAAGCCAACCAGCCCAAGCACGTCTGCTGATCGCCGGAAATCCCAAAAGATCACGGGCGTCAAAGAGGCGGAAAGGCGAGGCGGAAAGGCGAGGCGGAAAGGCGAGGCGGAAAGGCGAGGCGGAAAGGCGAGGCGGAAGGAGAGCTGCACCCAGCCGTTGGCAACCCAGCCCAGGAGATGCACGCGCTTTTATCCAGAGCTCTCGATCGGAGCCCGGCGTTTGCGCGCGCGCTCCCAAGCACACCACGCGAGGCGAAGCATGACATGACAATCCACAGGGGACGGACTTGACAGTTCTTGTCGTGTGGTGACGACACTGCACAGCGATCCGAAGACGCCCGACGCTCGCTAAGCCCTCCCCATGTCCCAGCCCAGCCTAAATCCCCCCATCGCATCAGCGAAACAACTACAAAGCCGCCCATCTCCCGGCCTATCTCATCCATACCCGCTTTCTCCCCGCGCGCGGGGATTAGTATTCCCAGCGGAGAATAAGCGCCAAGGAGGATTCCTGCTTGCTGACTTTCGTAGTGCATTCTGCACCTTCTTCTTGGAGGACTCTTGGGATACGGAGCGAGTGAGTGATACGGCAGAGGGGGACCCGTCGTTGTGGTGGGGCTCGCCATCCAGCCATGGGGCATTGCTGCGCGACCGACCGACGAAATGCATCCATCTGCCCTGCTTGATATTGAGGCGTGGGTGATGTGTAGTCTCTGTCCCTGGAGGATTGGTAAGCTTTCTCCAGACCAATGCATGTGTATAGGTTCGGCCGAAGAAGCTGTCAAGCGCGCGTTGAGTGCGCGTGGAGTGCGGTGCTTCTTGCCCTGGTATTCTTTTTTATAGTGCCATGTAGCTTCACATGCCTACTCGTCGAGAGAGAGGGAGAGCATTAACATATCGATTTGCATGCCCGTCTGTTGCGCCGGCCTTCCACAAAGGGATGATGTGTCAGCCTCCTACAGATGGATAGCGACGATCTTATTGACATGCACGTCTAGTCATCATCGCACCAGGACGTGGCTGGGAAATAGATCCAGCCGAGTGGGACGAGAAGAACCAAACAAAACATTTGAAGCGAAAACTCTAGGGTATTAGAAACGCATATGCATTGCCTGCCTAAAGGCTATTCAGACCGATACGTCGCACGCATTATAGCTCGCACAACGGCCGTTGTCGAATGAAATCCACACCCGCTTTTGTCGTCCCTGGTCCCTCCCAATGACAGCCTTGATCATCCCGCAGTATATACATATGCTCTTTCGAAGGCCCAAAGACCCATCCCCACGTCAAATCGAGTCGAAGCTTAGACAGTCTTCTCGCGTTCGGAAGCACCCTTGATGAAGCCAGAGAGGTCGCCAACTACCCATACGTCAGTGATCGTGGTCTAGATCAGCAGGAAAGAGACTCTTACCGGGCACGCTAAAGGGAAAGTCCAAGCTCGCCAGCATGATGGCAATGAAGATCCACCACCCAAAGATACAAGTACTGAACGCGAAGGCGCCACCAGCCGTCTGCAGTCTCGTTGCCAGGGCCGTGTTGCCGGTGTTGAGCGCATAGTATGCGCCAGCGAGAAGGCCGAAAGCGATGACGAGGGTGAAGAAGATCATGAAGAAGCAGAAGTTTGTGCGCAAGGAGCAGATGAGATAGACGAAGCACATGACAGCCATGGCGATGAAGAAAAATGCTGTTGCGTGTGTCAGCTAAGTATTCAAGGATAGCGAAAAGCAGCAATGACACCAGGGAGCCAAAGTCCCGCTACTTACCGAAGCTGGAGCGGAACCCAACGGTGTTCAGGCCATCCGCTGGGTTATCGGTCGTGGAATACGCGCCGTAAGCATTGTAAAAGGGTTGTAGAGTCCCCGCAAAGCCGAGCCAGAAGGCGCCGAAAGAGCCAAAGACTACAAAGGGGAAGGTGTTGCCGATGATCCACTGTGTTGTAGTGTCAGCACTGATCGGCATCCATGTATCGGTGATGACGGAGAGAAGAGGGGGACATACTTCACCGAGAGCGCCGAGGATCATGAGCAAGCCGCCAAAGAAGAAATACGTCGCAGTGCCCGCTGCACCATTGCCTCCAGCGCCTCGCCACCCCATGAGATCCATGCTAAGAGGCGTGAGAGAGAGCAGGAAGCCGATGAGTGCCCTGTCGGGGTTAGAGAGCGTCTCCATGGACGCGACGTGAGGCCTAGGGGACGTACAAGGGCGTTGGGTTGCCGACAGTTTTCCGCAGGTCGCCATGCACCCTATTCTGAGGGGAAAGATAGAGCTTCTCGAATAGCTCAGGCGAGATGGATATGCTGCCTGCGGTCCGAATCTTCCTCAGAGCGGCATCAGAGTCATGGCCCGCGTCCAAATGGGTATGATAGCCTGCAAACGTTGTTACCACAGATGTATAACGCGGGGTGAATAGCGAAGACAATTACCATTCTGACTGAAGTCTTTCTCTAATGGTGCATCGCCCGTATGGGGTGTAGGTGCGGTGAGGTTCTCGTTATTTTGGGTTACTTGGTGAGCCATGGTACCGGTGGGGGATAAGACAACAAGAAATGGAGGCCTGCAGAGCAACAAAGAGAAGTAAGGGAGATTTATTAAAGACCCGCAGCCGTATTACCAGACCTGTGGAACCCACGTAGAAGCGCTGAAGTTTCGCAAAAGGTGGGAAGCCGGGGGTGGCGGGTCCTGAGCTCTTTCAAATAGTGAGGGATGCACCTCATAGCGGCTCCGCACTGACGCTGTTCGCACACGTCCATCACTAGCCTGGAATTGGCATCCTGGCCATACTTGGAGCGATCAGCCTAGACCATTTCTCCTTTGAAGGAGCGGGCAATAATGCTAGGATGAGGAGTAAACCTGATGCCCTAGCCTGCGTCTGGGAGGAGCTGTGGTCCGAATGGCTCCACTTTGTCGGACGAGCGAAGGTTGGACCAAATCAGATTTAGTGTTTCAGCTTCCTCGTTTCCTGGATATTCCTCAGGTCCGCTGCCCTGGCTTAGGGAAGGACCGGAGAACGCCCGTCAACGGCGGGTAAGGATCGCTCGTATGGCATGTCTCCCAAGACGTTGGAATCGCCGGTCTCGCACCGCAGCTCGACGTACAGCTCATCCATGAAGCAGAGGGGTGGAGATGGACGATGAGCGGACGGAACACGCCTGGCATGGCCAGTGGAGCGGTGCATGATCTCATGCTTGCTTGCCATTGGAGGCGCGAGCCGGCTCTGCGGAGAGGAGTGGAGATGAAGACACGCGTGGTACGTCTGGGGGTTGTGCGGAGAGAGGCTAGACTGAGTAGGTGCAGGGAAGTGAGGAGCTAGAGGGAGATCCATCCTTGGTCTTACGGGGGAGACTTTGCGGGGAAGTTAGCGTGCCTCTTAACTCCGCTATGCTCGACTCTATGCAAGCGTTATTCCCAGACATCATGTTGGCCAGGGCGCCGAGGCCTGCAGCCTTTTCTGGCATCTATTATTGCTGAGAGATTCCGTCTCGAGCTCCCAAGAAGCTTGTTGATTCATGGCGGTCTTGTGCGGTCAAGCGAGTCGTACACGAGGACTCGCATGATGTAACTGGAGATGCGGCTCAGCACAGCAGAACCGGGGCCGTCGTGCATGGGGGCATCGCGCTTTCGGACGCCGAGGCGTGGGTGGTTGGTCTCTCGGTCCAAGGGTTGTTGCTAGCTGCGGTGGTGTGAGTGTGGGTTGGCGAGTCGAGTTGTTGCGTTCATCCGATGGCGCTTCGGATGAGGGAAAAGACGCCGTTCCGCAGCGCGCTATTCCCGACTGGGTACGGCCATGGCGAGATTGGCAGCTGCCATTCGCCAACTCCTTAAACTCTGAAGGTTTGTCAGGCAGGGCCGCTCGCCAAAGGGTACGTACTGGGCGCTCGTGGGATGCACCGCATACGGGGTGCACGGAGGAGCATGGATCCGAGTTTCCTCGCTCGTCGGCGGAGTGGAAAGGCTCCATGAGGATCACCACTCTCCGCAAAGCTTCGTGAGCTTGTCAAGGCAGAGGGCTTGTAGATAGAAGGTATGGCTTTTATGCTAGTCATGCCCTTGATGTTCCCAAGCTCCCCTTATATGGACTGTCATGTTCAGTAATATCTTAGCCCCCCGAGGCTGCTTACCGCACGACCTCGCGGATTGTAAGAAAGCCCTTTAACCACGGCCTGGCCCTTCTTCCCACGACCAGGCGCAGATCACGGCCGCCGACTTCGCTGCTCCCTCCACGACCACATCCGCTCGCAGTCTCTGCCTCGGCCCACGCGTCCTCCCTTCTCCATTCTCCCTCAACGAACAAAACAACAGCTTCGAAGGAGACCCTCACTCCACCCGCAACCTCCCTTGCTCGGTGATGTTCCCTCGAGCGTCCGTCTCCGGCCGCGATTCTACGATATGCTGCATCGCTACGAGCGGCAATCCACCCACTGTTCAGGCAGGCCCGTCCTCTGAAAAGACGAATGCAGATTGTCATCAGCCCATCGAAGCGTGTCGCGGTTGCGGCACACCGAGGGATGACTAGGGGACGCTGTTATCGTGAAAAATCGGCGAGTACCCAACAAGCACCACCCCTCCCAGGCGCCTCGGTGATGCCGAATATCCTCCTTCCGACGCGGAGAGACAGGTGTCTATCGATCGAACACGCGTCTCACCGTACTCCGCTCCAATCATGTAGACATCGCAATCAGGAGACCATATGAGACGAGACGAGGCATCACAAGAAAGAAATAAGAGAGTAGTGCATTGACGCAGAAAGAGTCGTATAGGCCCAAAGGACTGCAGGTCATACCTAAGGTCCCACTCACTGTCACCCTTGGGCTCAGTGCCTTCTCCCAGCAGTTGCTGCCCTTCACCGTGGATAGATGGATCTCCCTGCCCAACATTGCGTTTATGCCATCCTGTTATTGCATAGCCGGAGAACCCGCGCAGGCGCAAGTCTTCGCACTGCTACACGCACCCACAAAACCCAGTGAGTGGGCAGGTGCTCAGCCAGGCGTGAATTTCGGGGGCCCACCGTGGTGCTCGCCGTCTGTTGATGTCAGCTAGGGAGGGTAGGAACTTTGCAGGGTTAAGGGCCACGCACAGTAGCATCAGGATTATCTCCACCACCTGTCCTGAATAGCGTACACTCCTTGACCCTATGATCTGTTCCGAGCCTGGCCGCATAGTCGACGCTGGTGCAGCCTGGTTCGGCCGAGCATGACTTCATGCAGCCTTTGAAGCTCCCGTCCGTGGCTTTCCGAATCTTAGTCGAAGCACTGTACCCAGCGATACTGCGCGCCTGGTAGTGAACCTTGAAGAAGGTGCCATCTGCGGCTGTATAGGTCTTAACCACGGTCTTGCCGAGCAGACACAGCCCGACGAGGATCACCTCAGTTATACCGCCACAAAGCTTCCCATCTGTGTGCGCCAGCAGTCCATATGACATGCATCTTCGGCAGGCAATCGATTGCGTAAGAAGCCAGAAAAGCCACATCCCGAGGAAACTCCCTCCTCATAGGTCTTCTCAACGTCGTCGAGAAACAGCATCCTACAGTCACTGTAAGAAACACTGCGGCGACAACGGCGCTGAACATCCTTCCTTGGAGGTAGGCTCAAGCTCTGAGTGTCCCCGTCTGTCACTTCGAGAGAGAGCGGTGAGCGAGCTTGCCAGGTTGCCACCGACCCAATTTCTAAAAAGGTCGGTATCACGTCGATCGCATTCAATGTAGAGGTTGTACGAGTCTCCGAGACCCGTTTAAGCTTACGGCTAGCCCCGCGTTGTACAAGATCAGCCCGTTTCAAGAGCTTTGAGATCGCCATATACGCCTATGCAAAGCCGTACCAAGAACGGGGGGTGAGACCATGTACAGAGCGAACTGTGGTAAGCGCTCGTGGGTTGGCCACCGCAGGGTTTGCTGCAGAGGACCGAGAATCGAATATCCCCTTTTCTTGACGGATCGCGGACTCTTTTGTCGCTTCTAATTATGCGCAGTAGTCGGAATCACATGATACTAGGTGATTGGTACGGTTGGTGACTTTTCAGGCCCTGCGGCGCCCATATAGGGAATTGAATGTTGCGGAAGGGAACACCTGCAGCCCCGGAATAAACTCAGCAACGCGCCACATGACTTTGCCTACCATCGAGTCCTGCAGAGAAGATCAGCAACACTACACATAAGCTCATAACGAAAATCTTATCCTAGTCTGCGTATGCCGCCGCAGCGCGTTTTCCTCAATGTAGCGTTGTGTGGTATGGAAGTCAGTCCCTGGGCTACCGGTGTACCTAGGTAGAGAATCGAACAACGGTTCGTGTACGGAACGTCTAATTGAAGAGTGAAACGAAAAGAAAGACACAGAGTACCTAGGTACGAGTAGAAGGGGGCGGAGGACTGTGACTGTGCTAAGAATCCCGCGCCGAGTACCCCCGGTCGTGCTTTCCATTCGAGCGTGTCCGTCAACGTCATCAGTGCGCGTGTCGCTCAGCAGAATTTCGGAACATGCTTCTACAACATCTTTCTAAGCATGCTTGGACAGAGATTGGAGAGGAGCAGGAGAGGGAACGTGTGTGGCTATGGATTGGTAGAGGTATACAAATTGGTGAGCACAGGCTATTGGCAGTCCGGTACTTGACCATGTAGCTGGACTATGCTGACGTGACTGCAACAGGCCGCTGCCGGGGGGTTGAGCGGCGGTATCCCTTTCTTGGGAATCGCTATCACAGAGCGGATGGTGTCCTTAGGGCGCGCTATCGCTGAGCGGAGATGTGTGAAGCCGGCCGTGTTGCGTCTGGAGATGGCTTCGCAGCGGGAATAGGCTGAGTGGAGAGGGCCTGCCTTCTCTCTCCTTCTACCTCTCCTTCTCGGCATCTTTCGCCATCTCCTTCGCCAGCCAATCGGCCTCTTTCATCATCTCCTCCTCAGTCCTCGGCTTCCGATTCTCGTCGGCGTCGACGGCCGGGAACTTTCCCCTCTGCTCGAAGCTGTTGAGCTGCGCGCGCGCATCGCGTTCCTGGAATTGCCTCCCGAGGTCTCCATCTTCGCCCTCCATCATCGCGTAGATGGCGTCCGGGTTCGACAGGTCATCCTTCTTCCGGGGAATGATGTGGGCGTGCACATGCGGCACACTCTGTCCAGCGTCTATGCCATCCTGTATCGCTATGTTGAGCGCCGAAGCCTCGAACAAGCGCTCAATGGTCCGCGAGACACGCTGCACCGTCATGAACAGGTCCTGGACCTCAGCGGCCGAGAGGTCGTTGAAGCGGGGGACGATGCGGCGGGGCGTGACGAGGACATGGCCCGGCAGGAGCGGCTTCAGATTGACAAGAGCGTACGACAGCGGGGTGAGGTGGAAGACCTGTCGCAGCGTCAACTTGCAAATCTCTGCCCGCTCACGTCATAGCCGCGCGCTGTAGTCGTCGCACGGCAGTCTGACCGACGTTGACGCACCTGGCTGGTTACCACGAAGGTCCCGAATTTGATCACATCCTTTGTTAGCGGCGGCATGCTCCAATGCGGCCGTGAGGATCTTCGTGCCTGCGCGGGCCTTCGTGGGATGTCGATGGAGAGGGAGCGGTCGGTGATCGATCCACTGTCGACTGGAGAGCTTCGGCTCCCGCAGACAGCATCGGGGCCAGGCCGGCGCCGCTGCCCGCGGCATCTTTAGGCGAGGCAGGCTCCCAGGCCAGAACAGGCTTCGAGCCGTCAGCTGAACAGCGCAACTCGACCCCAGCACAACAACGCGTGCAGCGACTCTGCAAATTTATTCGCGTGAACCCTCCACCTCCATCGTGGGGTGTGCATGCAGCTGTGGGGGACGGCCTGGTTGCGCAATCTATCCTCCCCGCGAACCGTATAAATCCATTGTCCACCGGCCAGGCGTGGGCAAGTCCGTCTTTCACCACTCCCAAGCCGCCTTCATCTGATCGCCCGCCGTTTTTGCTCTTTTGTTGTGGACCCCGAGTGGAGCCTCATTGCTTTCTCATCTTCCAAGAGCTTGGCTGTCGAGGCTCGCGCAGCCGTCTGCGAGTAATAGCCCGCCTCCCCACCTCTCCGAGACGCTCACGAAAGACTGCGCCTTGCCGTAGGCAGCTGCACATCGCACCCCCACTGTTCCCTTCATCGCCTCAAGAAGTGCGGCTCTTGGCTGGCAGAAAGTGTCTGAACAAGCGTTTCGTTTCGACCTTCTCGAAACGTATTTATAACGAGGAAAGCTTCTGCTCGTCCATACCTTTCCGCCCACACCCGGCTCACCTGCCGATTTCTCGCCAGAGGACGAGAGTTTTAAAAGACAGGAACGCCCTCTATACACACCGGCATCACTCGACTCCCTGGTAGCGGACTACCGCGCTCCCTCGAGCCTCGCGACCTGAATTCGACGGATCCGATTGACCTCCCGCCTCTACATACACTCTTCGCAACAAACGCTCCACCGCAATGGACATCACCCAGTCCTCCCGCCTCCACTTCCACATGCCCTCTCCAACCGCCGAGGAGAAAATATCCCTCGCCGCCAGCAGCACAGTCTACACATACCACTGCCTCTGCACGCACCTGCTCCTCGCCACAACCACTCCTCTTCCCTCCCTACCAACGCGCGAACACTCCTGCGACAAAGCCCATATAATGCCGCTGCCCCCGCCACCCACCGCGTCCACCAGGGCTGCGAAGGCCGAGCTGCCTCGATCGGATCACTATGGACTGCTCCTGTCCACGCGGCTAGACGCTAAGCCCGAGATGATAACGAGCGATGAGGGCTTCGAGAAGCGGTACCTTCAGCGGTGTGGACGGTGCAATCTCGTGGTTGGATACCAGTTGGACTGGCAGCAGTTCGCGGGAGACCGGACCGGTCGACGCGAGGATCTCGTCTTCCTGCTTCCGGGCGGCTTCGTCTCGACGAGCGAGATGGTCATGGGGAAGACGCCTTCCCAGGGCAGCATTGGCCTGGTTGGCGTCGCCGAGGTCAAGGCTTGATTGACTCGCTTCCCGCCTACACAGCAGAAGGAGCCTGGAGTTGATTTTACGAATCTCATTGGCATGTAAAGATTACGACAGTCTTTTTTTTTTTGGCGTATTCTGGACCTTTCAACATTCGAAGGACGAATGGTTTGGTGTGCTTTCAACGGATCTTTGGCATGTTTTTACACTAGATACCCCATTGGCGAACGCGCAGGGCTTCTCATGCTACACCAAGAAAGCCTCGATAGACGGCGTTTGCAAATGGACCCAAAAACAGAGGTCTTTTCTTCCATTTCCCATGCATGTCCTGCGCGCTCGCTCGCTCTGCTACTCCGCAACCAAGACAATGTGATGATGAACTCAATGTACATCCAACGCCGGTGTTGTTGCCCGCATGCTAAGACCCATCAATCCATCTCGTGTCGTACACGCCGTGCTGAGGGGGTAAATCGTGGGGAATCGGGTCGAAGTGAAGAAAGGAGGAAAGAAAGAAAGCGTAGAACCGGGGTCTAGTTCTCAGCGATCGTCTTGACGAATTCTGCACAGCACACAAAACATTAGCCGAACTTCTCATCTCACACTTCCAACAAGCCGTCCCTCAACTTGCTCTCTCTGTATGCATGCGCACGGAGGAAAGTAAAGTGAGTAACTCACCCCGATAATCCACCTCATTGTTCCCCGTGTCAATCGTGCTCTTGAACAGCTCCTCGACCTCCTCCTCGCTCATCTTCTCGCCCAGATTCGTCAGGATGTACTTGATCTGGCCCTTGCCCACGAAGCCGCTGCGGTCCTTGTCGAACACCTGGAAGCCGCGGATGTACTCTTCGATGTCGAACGGCTCGCGGAAGCCGCCGGGGCGGTTGAGGATCTTGCTGAAGGTTTCGAAGTCGACTGGCAACGAGAATGGCGCTTGTCAGTGGTATTGAAACGGGGCTGAAGGATGTGTGGGCTGGAAAGGAAGGGAACTCACAGTCTGCGCCGAGGCCGCGCTCGAGATCGGCAATCTCAGCGAGCGTCGGGTTCTGGCCGCAGGCGCGCAGCAGGTCGCCCAGCGCGGCGCGGTCGACGCGCCCGTTGCCGCGCTTGTCGAAGAGCTGGAAGGCTTCGCGGTAGTTGGTTGAGGCCTGGGAGTGGTTATCCATTGCTGTTCTTTAGTGCCGCTTCTGCAGCGCAGCGCGGGTGCGGTGGTGTTTGTGTGTGTGCGGGTAGAGTGTGCTGTGCTGCGCTGTGCTGTGCTGTGGTTGACGTCGAATCGAACTTTCCAGTCCAGCGGCACGGGGAAAGAACGTGGGCAAAGGGCGGGGTGCGGTGCCATGTGATCGCGCGGGCAGGCCAGCTGAACTCACCATCGTGTTTATTCCTTCCCACGAACAAAAGTATGCGTCGAGAATACTGGGGATTGCGGGCCCGGAAGGTGTGGTCAAAGAGGAGGAGGGGTGCGAGAGGGAGATTTCGGTGTTTGATAAAGGGCTGAGCGGGGACCAGGGGGTGCGACGAGCGGCCTTGTTGTGCCCTGCCCGTCGTCGTGGAAACGGCCTCCTGTCTTCCAAGCTCAGCCTTGCACTTCACGTGCATTCCCTCTTCCTTTTTTTGATCAGTCATCCTCAATCTTGAGATACGGTCTTGTCCTTCAGCTGAGCTCACTTCCATCTTATTTCTCAGTCCACCAAAGCCTTGCCCAAACCTTGGCCTTTCACCCTCAGCTATGAACTCTCGCAGCATAACCCAGCCCTCAGCACTACACACCCCGCAATCCACGAGCCAGCCCGCCTTGCACACATCCCTGGAGGCTACGCACAGTCTCGACCCTTCTCTTGGACGCCGTTGAAAAAGTCAGACGTCCAGCTCTGGGGAAGACCAATACGAGATCCCGTTTTCGTGTGGCGGACTGCACCTTGCTGCCGAGCTGAACTCCACTTAGTCGCTATTCGCCAGTCGGCTTCAGACACCACATAGGGCTCAGAATAACTTCAGCTGGCTGGGCGTTGGCGGGCGGTGGCTGCGTGAATGGAGTTTTGACCTCGTTCAAAATGCGATGTATTTTTTGGTGTTCCTTCTTGGAGCTTTGTCTTTTTCTTGTTCTCTTCTCTTCTCTCCACATCTATCACTTCTTCTCCTTGTCAATTGATTCGAATACACGTCAATTGAGCCCTGGGTGTATTAGGCTGTACGATTCTCAAGATGCTCCGCTCCCCTCTCCTCCTCGCGGCCTTCCTCACCACCACCGCAAACGCCCAAACCCTCATCGAAGCCATTTCCAAAATCCCCACCCTCTCCAACTTCACCGCCTTCTACCAAGCCAACGAGCCCTTCGCAAACGCACTCTTCGCCAACTCCTCCAACTACCCCATCACCGTCCTCTGTCCCAATGACGACGCCTTCGCCGCCTTCCAGGCCCAATTCGGCATCCCGCTCACCGACGCCCCGCCAGAAACGCTCCTCGAGCTCGTGCAGTACCACACGCTGGTCTCAAATCTCAGCGCGGACAACTTTACAGACGACGGCGGCAAGGGCGTAACGACTCCGACGCTTCTGACGAACGAGATGTTCAACAACAGGAGCGTAGGGACAGAAATGGCGTCGCGGTTCGGCGGCGCAGCGCGCGCGAGCGGCCAAGTAGTCTTCATAAAAAGCGAGAAGACAGGCGGCAGTGCTAGGAGGTTTCTCCTCTCGCGCCAGTCGAACGGCGTGTCGCAAGCCAGCGTCCGCTCGGGCCTGCAGTCCAACGTCAATCTCACCACGCTGGACGACGCCGAGGGCCTCTGGGACGGTGGTCGCTTCCACATCATCGACGGCCTGCTCACGCCGCCCACCATGTGCAGCACCACGATCCGCAACGCGAAGCTCACCGGCCTCGATACGGCGCTGAACCGCACCAAGCTCTGGGACGCGCTCGACGGCGGCAAGAATCTGACCTGCTTGGGCCCGAACGACAAGGCGTTCAGCGACGCCGGGAGTCCGGATCAGAAGCTCAATGAGACGACGCTCACGGGCGCGCTACTGTTCCATACGCTGCCCGAGGTCGCGTATAGCGATTATCTGGTGGATGGACAGGAATTCAAGAGTCTGCAGAATGGGACGGTGAGGGTAAGGATTGAGGGCGAGGGCACGGAGCGTGCGATTTGGTTTAATAATGCGAGGGTGGTGGATGCTAATGTGCTGTAAGTGTTTCTTCTTCTCCTTCTTCTTCTCCTTCTCCTTGCCTGGGAGACAGAAATGTAGTGAGGGCGTGTGAGGGGAGCGCTGACATTGCGGTACAGGACTCATAACGGGCTCATGCACGTGCTCGATGCGGTTATGGTGCCGCTTGAGGAGATGAACGCCACCGCTACACCGAGCGCATCGTCGACACCGACAGCGACGGGGACGGAGACGGGGACGGGGACGGGATCGGCGACAAGCGCTGCTTCGAGTACTGGGGCCGCTGTTGCTACGACGCTGGGCTCAGGCTCATGGAGTTGGACTTTGTGGGCGATACTTGGTACTCTGGTAGTGATGTTAGAGGGCGCAGGAGGAGGGTGGCTGTTGATGGCTTGATGAACTGTTCTTCTCTTCTCCGCCTGGATGGCGCACCTATCCCTGGCAATTATTTCTAGTTCTGGCGACAGTAGCTCTCTGTTCGTTGTTCCTAGTCCTCTATAATGGATAATGGTTTTGCACTGCCCGTCCGAGCCCGAAAAGCGTGCGTCTGGCAGTGGGGTAGGGAGGGGGATAACCTGTTGATAAGGAGACGGGGCTAGGAGGCATATTGGGTGGAATTGAGGGGCTGGTGAAGGCTGGCCCGATGTGGTTTGTAAAGGAGCGCATGCTCCCTTTTCTTTTTCTTAAATAGTTTTCATTATTATAATGCCTATACCCACACGCGCTTCAACTTAGTCTCCTCGTTGTCAACAGGGTTATTCCCATGGTAGCTGGGTACGCTGAACGTTCAGGCGTAGTGAAGATATCGATGCAAAGGCGGTAGATTGCTCACCAGTAAGTCGCTGTTGAGACGAATTCTGCCCGGCGAGAGGCAGACTGCAAATCATTTAGTCACGTGATGTTATCTATGCGTGTGCGTCCCTGGAGGCGATCCAGCCAGGCCAGGCCAAACTTGACGAAAGAGACGTAACCTCCTTGGTTTCGAAGTACTGCTCGGCTCTGATTGAGATAGATGGAAAGACCAGCACTTCTCGGGATCGTTCACGAAACCGCGCGGGAGTATTTGATGAGCGATTCAGCACGGAAATTGAGGGCGTCTAGAGGGCGAACTCATAACTTCATCCTCACAACTTATCTTGGATTCTTGGCCATGGAAATCCGAGGATTCGTGGACCGTACACCTCTTAAACCAGCTGCTCCCGGTTAGAATGCGTTTCAGGCTCACGCCCAAAAACACCGGTTCCTCCAATATGCGAGTGTCTGCTGGCTCCATCATTTTCTCGAAGCTACCGACTTCTAGAGCGTCTACGCACACGCGGGGCAAAGTGATACACTTCCGATAGTTAGGCTCAAACAAGAAACTGCTCGTACACTCTGCGCGATCCTCGCATCAGAAAGCGCACTGATTCGGTGGCTAGAAGTGCTCCATCATTTCGTCTGTAACGGGATGCCACTTGCTTCACATGTGGAGGATCCGCTATCAGACTGGATCGAGTTTGGACAGACCAGGGCAGTAGAAACTCGCTCGTCTCTCGAAGTAGATGGGAGCGCCAGTGGCGGAGCCACCGTTGTATTAGGCGAAGAGCTGGCAAGCAATTTACGAGCTTTCATCTCTCATCTTGAACGGTGCAACGGCTACGGCATCTAACGTTGGGTACGATGGCGGAACCGCGAACGACATATCCGCCCGCCAATCTTTATCGCAACCTCTTTCAACTTCCACCATTTCGTTGAATCATAGCTTGAATCCGGCGTGGAGGTTAATTGCCGAAGTATCATAGACCGTATACCGCTTAACTTGGCCGCTTGGATAAAATGTCACGAAGCTATGAGGGTGATGATCGCAAGAGGAGCGAACGTAAGCCACTGCCCGTCGACGGATAAGATAACTCCCCTCTGGGAGAGTCTCTCGCCCCTCACGTTCGCAAGGCTCCCACGATCGTACTATGGCGCAGCACATATCCTGGTCGAAGCAGGTGCGGATGCGGATAATGGACTCAACCCTCTGCATGCGCTCATCGGCGGCTGGACGGACATGAAGGAGCAATATGCCATCCTTGACGCCATATTAGATCACTCTCGAGACGTCGCCGCGCTTTTGGAAAGCACCGACTCGCGCTCAGGCAAGCACACCCTTCACCTCACCGCCGCCAAGAACGAGGGACGGCTAATCCGACATTTGCTCGCTCGGCACCCGTCCCCATCCAGGCTGGTGAACCTAGCATCAGCTCTCGGTTTCGACGGGAAGACTCCACTGCATGAGACATGTTATTTCAGGTACTCTCTCGCGGCCACTCCCTTCATCGACTCCGGCGCCGATGTGAACGCCGTCTCATTGAAACCAAAACTAGCCCCCGTGCACATAACGGCCTCGCACCAGTCTGACGCATTCCACGGCTTCTTTGGCATGGCGCAGATCCAAATGCCACAGATGGCTGTGGCAAAACTGCGCTTCATCTGGCAGCAGAGCAGGACTGGACGCAAGGAATGGAGGTTGTACTGAGACATGGAGGCGAAATTGACGCGATTGACGACTTGCAAGAGACTCCGCTAGATACGACACTGAGGGTGAACAACGTAGATGCGGTTGCATTATTGGAGGGCAAGGGGGCGAGGAGAGCTTGCGATGTTCTCAAGTTGCATTCGTGGGTCAAAGCTAATGTGCATCTCTTCATCCATTAGCGTTCGCGCTCGCTAAATTTTCGCATTCATCGCAATGCCTATGTTATCAACTGTGATGCAAATGGTATGCGGTAAGGTGTTTCGACGAATAAAGCGCTCGTTTGGTGGTGGTGGAGGCAGAGGCTGTCGCGGGAGCTGTTGAGCTAGCTATGGCTGCTGATGTAGGAGTCGTTCTGGAAGAGGGTATAGTTAGTGTCTAGATGTAGAGACAAGTGTTTGAAATGATACTTAGGAATTAGAAGGACTGATGAGTTTCGAATGAAGTGTATGTGGGGAGGAAAGGCCTACCTACCAACGATTTATACACCCCTTCTATGACTCTGGAAGCGCTTTTCTCTGACGTACTTGGCCTCTTCAAGACTCATTGAAAGAAGGCAGGGGGTGAGTCGTGAAGGCCTATGAGAGTTCAGCCCCTGAGCGTTGAAAGTGTACATACCATCTAAGAGGAGAACCTAAGCACCCAGGTATCCAGAACGGAGAGCAAAGAGCAACATCAACAGTGGAATAGACACCCTGGAGCTATCCCTAGGAATCCTGGTTCATCCATGGAGCATCACTCCCGTAAGGGGGAGATGCTTCCCAATTTCGTGGTTCCCTAGGGGTTTGACATATACCTTGAGAATGACTCAAGAGGCTGTGAGACTCATGAGTCTCGCATTAACAATGTGCCATGTATCCTTTGCTTTCCGCAGCCAGCTGGCCATGGAAACGGAAAGTGGGTAGCCTTTTCCAGCGCGTGTTGATAACGTGGAGGCGGAGACTGCGGTAGCAAGATCCGGACATGCCTCGGATGACTAGGTAGGCTTTGATATGCTATCCCTCCTGTTGTAAGAATGCACCCAAAGTAGGGGATGCCGAATACCGATAGTTGGTCCGGATTCAGTGAGAGGACTCGAACTTTCACCGAAAGAGTCAATCCGGCTGTCCGTGTAGCTAGGAGTGATGTCGTCATGTCACAGTTAGCACGAGCTCCTCAGCATGCTCATCGAAGTACTCCCCAAATTTCTTCGCCCCTTCATTTTCGTTGGTCTTGAACAGAGACTCGCTTCCAATGCGCTCATATACCTGCTGCGCTTCATCAACGCACCTGAAAATCAAGAAAATCTCCGTGGTACTATCGAACCCCACTCTCATCATTGGTGTGGGGCTGCCCTCAGCTACACAGTACGGGGCCGCGACATCGTAGTCATAGTCAGCGTGTACATACACTCCCCCAACTCTCCACACACACTTCTTAACACTGACTTCTATCTAAAGGCACTGCCCGCTCAGCTTCAATTCTCCCGTTATTAGCTCGCCGAAAGCATCGGACCCAGCTGGGACGGTCCGAATATCGATAACGGAAGCTAGTGGTTTGAAGTCGCGCGTGGTGAAATAGTTGACTGTATTCGACACAGAAACCTACGACCATGTGGGAGCCCGCCAGGGTGAAGGTCGGTGTTGTACCGTCCAGTTCAGATTCGTTCAGCAAAGATCGGCCATTAGAGTATTCTCCCACAGTCCGGCGTAATAGGCGCATGCTCTTTCGACGTGGAGTTCTTGCGCCACGCCTTGCAATGCGGGAAAGATGTCGCCCCCCACCGAAAGCTTCTTGCTGGAATAGTGTGAGACTATTCTATGCCATCTGTTCTCCTAATGATCAACTCCCTGGG
Source organism: Trematosphaeria pertusa (assembly GCF_010094035.1). Taxonomy (NCBI): domain Eukaryota; kingdom Fungi; phylum Ascomycota; class Dothideomycetes; order Pleosporales; family Trematosphaeriaceae; genus Trematosphaeria; species Trematosphaeria pertusa. The sequence continues at coordinate 94,660 of NW_022987229.1, read as the reverse complement.
TTTGCATTCTTGTTCCTCAGCGCTCGTTCTCATGACTATCGTCTTGGACTATGCAGAAAGAATCGATCCAGAGGTACCTCAGGCCGAGGCGAGAAATTGTAGTGATAGCGTCTTGAAAAGTCTTTGGAAGTTGGCGCCACGGGATCTCTTGCTGAAAAGATGGCAGGGTGGAAGTGGTAGTTTGGATGAAGGATGGAACCCCAGCAATGGCCCAAACAAGCGTAGCGAGCACGTTGCAGCCTCTCTGTTGGGAGCAATCTAACTTGCTGGGGGCCGCATATCTCAACAAGACGGGTTTCCTCACTTTGAGATCAAGCCCCGTAGAGAGCATTCCCTAGCTTGTTCCATCAGACGTGGAAGGACAGCCTTCGCGCCCCTGGGCTGGTGCACGGACCGTGTCACGTGAACGCGCGATCTCGCGCTCCGCACGCTCAATGTAGGAAGCTCAGCCATCCCTCAGCCCGAGCCTGGAAACGAGATACGCTGAAACCAGCACTTGCTTCTCGATGACTTCTCTCGTCCAATCTTGTCTTCCCAGAACTGCGAGCCTCCGCAACCGCACTTGGCTTGCTCCTTGCCTTTGCGTCATCGATTCCCGCCGCTTCGATTCCCGTCTGCCACCCTCAACGCGCCGTATCATGCACGAACGATGCCCCGGTTGAAAGCAGCTTCAGTATCCGATCAGATCGTACGGAAGAGAAAACGTAAAACCCGCGAAGATGAAACCCCTCCAAAAGCGACACCGGCACCCGAAGCCATGCTAGCCGAACAGCTGAACGGCACGGCTACGACTACGACCACGACCACGACCACGATACCTACAAAGACACACGACGGCGGCAATAAGCCGCGGAGGACAGCGAAAGGGAACGGTGCGACGGATAAGCCCGCCCTAGTTCGCCATGGCTCATCCACCGTCGTTGAAACCTCGATCCCCTGGCCGGAGCACTTCACGAAGCTTGCCCAGGTACACCGCGCGCTGAATATCGTCTATACATTCTGCTGCACCCGCAAGCACTTTGCGACGACCCTAGATAACATAAAGAGCGCGGTAGAGGGCCACATTAAGCGCGAGCTGGTCATCGAGGATGTGGCTCAAATCAATGCCCTTATCCCTCGGGCGATCAACTTCTCCTACGTGGACGAAGCGATGCTACAGATCAACTTAATGGGATTAGAGGAGAAAAAGTCCGGGAAGAAGTCAAGAGACGGCATCATCGCCGAACCGGAATTAGAGAAGCAGGAGCATAGGGAGGTGCTACTCTTCGAGTTCATCGATGGCGACCTCAAGCGCCAGGTACAGCATGCGAAGACCGGCGAGCCCACAAAGGCTGTGCAGAGACTCCGCAACGAAGATTTGAAGATGCCGGTGTTCAGTCAGAAGCAAATGATGAAATTAATTGAGAAGAGGAACACCAAATTTACTTCTGCTATTAATGCATTCCTCAACCGATGCGCCGATAGAAACATCGATGCGTTAGAAAAGCTCAGGGATGAATCTCTAGCGTTCATACCCATGCCATCGGAAAGCAGACCCGCGACTCCTGGACTGGAGAGATCTCGGTTACCGGCGACGATACCCAAGGAGCGCAAACCCATTCCGGAGATCATTGAGGAGATCAAGACGTTGGAGTGGTACACCGGTCAGATCGTTCCTGATGGTCATCGAGTGTTTGACCCTCAGCCGCCTATCTATGGCGAGCTAAACTTCCAATTGTCACAAAGCCTGGTTAATGCCCTCTACAATACCCGAAATATCGAACAGCTATACGCCCATCAGGCGGAAGCGATCAACAACCTATACGACGGTCACAATGTCATCGTGTCGACCTCCACTAGCTCCGGAAAATCGCTCATCTACCAAATTCCCGTTCTGCAGCAGCTTGAACAAGACATTAACACCCGAGCGATGTACATCTTTCCTACAAAAGCCCTCGCTCAAGATCAGAGACGCAGCCTGAAGGAAATGTTACGCTTCATGGATGGCTTGCAGGATATTCTCGTTGAAACCTTCGATGGGGATACGCCGATGGCAGACCGCAACTACATTAGAGACGAGGCTCGCATCATTTTTACGAATCCCGACATGCTCCATATCACGATCCTGCCCCAAGAAGAAGCATGGCGGTCATTTCTGCAAAACCTGCGATTCGTTGTGGTGGATGAACTCCACGTCTACAATGGCCTGTTCGGTACCCACGTCGCATGCATCATGAGGCGCTTGCGTAGGATATGCGCAGCGGTCGGGAACCGACATGTCAAATTCATATCATGCTCCGCGACAGTGGCGAATCCAGAGGAGCACATGAGGACCATCTTCGGCGTCGACGAGGTCAGGCTAACAGACTTCGATGGCTCTCCGTCTGGTAGGAAAGAGTTCGTCTGCTGGAACACACCGTACAAAGACGCTGCCGACCCGACTTCGGGAAGAGGCAGCAGTATGGACGAGTCTGCCAAACTATTCTGCCAGCTCATACTTAGAGGCGTCCGGGTGATTGCGTTCTGTCGCATCAGAAAGCAGTGCGAGGCTCTTCTTGCTGCCGTGAAGACCGAGTTGACGAACCTTGAGCGGCCCGAGGTCATAGTTCGAGTGATGTCCTATCGAGGTGGGTACACGCCTCAAGACAGACGGCAGATTGAGCGAGAGATGTTCGATGGCAAGCTGGTCGGCATCGTCGCAACCAGCGCTCTGGAACTTGGCGTCGATATTGGCTCATTGGACGCCGTCATTACGGTTGGCTTTCCCTATACCATCGCCAACCTTCGCCAGCAGAGCGGCCGAGCCGGGCGGAGGAACAAGGACTCCCTATCGGTGCTCGTTGGAGACTGCTTCCCGACGGACCAATACTACATGTCGAACCCAGACGAGATATTTACGAAGCCCAACTGTGAGCTGCAAGTAGATCTAGAAAATCTACTCGTCCTCGAGGGCCATGTCCAATGTGCAGCATACGAAATGCCCGTCAACCCAGAGGCTGATAAAGCTTACTTCGGCCTACTGCTGCCGAAACTCGCAAAACAACGGATGCGCAAAGACGATCAAGGCTTCTATCACTGCAATGAGCGCTTCCTTCCCTACCCGTCGCGTCACGTCGCCATTCGCGACACTGAAGACACTCACTTCGCCATCATTGATATCACCTATGGCAAGAACACTGTGCTGGAAGAGTTGGAAGCCTCCCGCGCCTTCTTCACCATTTACGAAGGTGGCATCTTTCTTCATCAAGGCAATACCTACCTCATCAAGGAGTTCAGCCAAGAGCGCATGATTGCAAAGGTCGAGTACGTAAAGGTCGACTGGACGACGCAGCAGCGCGACTTTACGGACATCGACCCAGTAGAGACCGAGGCTATCCGCCGGATTCCCGGCTCCCGCTCTAAAGCCTTCTACGGTCCAATTAAGATCCAGCAGGTCGTCTTTGGTTTTTTTAAGGTGGACAAGAAACGCCGTATTTTGGACGCCGTTCAAGTTGACAACCCACCTATCATTCTCCACTCAAAGGGCATGTGGCTCGATGTTCCTAAGTCAGCGATGGACATCCTCAAATCACGACGTTTAAATATCGCAGCCGCTATCCACGCCGCAGAACATGCTATCCTTTCCCTCATGCCTAACTTCGTCATTAGCATGCCCGGCGATGTCCGCACGGAGTGTAAAGTCGCACTCAAAGAGTTCGCTAAGCGGGAGACGTCACGCAAGCGTCCTGCGCGCCTTACCTTCTACGATGCAAAAGGCGGCGCGAGCGGGAGCGGCATCAGCACGAAAGCGTTCGAGTTCATCGACACGCTACTAGCGCAAGCATGTCAAAGGCTGCAGGCTTGTCACTGTCTTGAAGGGTGTCTCGAGTGCTGCTGTGATGAGCGATGCAAAGAGATGAATCAGGTCATGAGTAAAGCCGGAGCACTGGTGATTATCATGTGTCTCCTGGGGAAAGAAAAGGAAATCGATATTGATGCCTTGCCATTCGGAGAAGAGGATACGGTGCCCGCAGGTATTGAAACCGTGGTTCCTGCCGAGGAGATCCGCGTTGTAAGAGGTAAGTTTGTGGATGGAATTTTCATTAAGAAGGAGGAAGAGGAGGAGGATGAGTTTGCGCGGAGCATTCAGATGTTTGGCGCTGAGAGGACGTTTATTGGGGTACATCTGTAGGCAGTGGTGTCACTGAATTGTATTGGTATTTTTCAACCGCGCATCCGAGCAGGTCGTTCGAATCTGGCTTGCTACTCTTCATGCTTATGCCCCTCCTCATTTTCGGACAGTTCGCGTCGTCGCGGCTCCGATCTTTGTGGTTCAGAATTGCTTGTACTCTTCTCGGAACGCATGCTCACACTCCTCTCGCTTTCAACCTTCCTCATAAGTTTCCTTCTCTTTAAGTCCCTTCTATTGCGTGATTCGCTTCCGAATCACCTCTCAGCTCCCGCCGATTGTGACCACTTTGCCTCAACAAGAGCGGGATCCTACACCATCCGATAGCACAGACACTATCGCCCTCTAAAAGAGCATGTCTTGAAGTGATACAAGTGGATTGTCCGGCCCGGTAGGCGAACAGGTTCTGGCCGCGAGCAACTGTGTTCATCTCGGCAAACGTGATGGGTGAGTCTGGTCGGGTCCTCAGACTAGTCCCTACTTCATGAGGGAATAGAAATTGCGACGGCTTCTCGGCTACCCTTCCTTCGGAGGCGGCAGTAGCTACCTCGACTACAGCCATGATTCTGCTCTAGGGGCACCCACTGTCATTGAGTGCGTTTGCTCCTGCACTGACACTACCCTTCCACGCCCAGCAGAAGACATGGGTTATACAGCATAGGTTAAGGCCAGTTAGCCGGCACAATCCCTAAGATTTCGAAGCCCAGAATCGGGCTAGAAGCCATGCGTTTGAATTTCATGAGTAGTAGTCGGACTTGGAAGGATGGCGTACTGTGTGCTTCGCAACGTCGAATGAAGCAGGCGTAGAGTGTCCTTCGAAGGTTGAGAATAGAGGTAGTTAACAACCCCTCTTCTCCTATGTAGCCCGATGCTGCTGGCTGTCGAATGTGAGCGGATCGTGCTTGTGCCTCCATCCCGTAGCGCCGTGTGTCCCGTTAACACACCTTGAACCCTTCCAAGTCATCCTCTTGATCTTCAAGGTACCAGCCACCCCGAAAATATAAGCCCTCATTGTCGTTGTATTCTGGATGAAAAATCTGACAGTCTCCACTGACGAGTATCCTTGTCGCAGAATACACGGCGAACTAGCACCTTCGAGAATTCATACTGTATCTCTCTTGCCTGAGGCTTCAAGGGCTATGCCGATATGGCCGTTGCTTATCAAGACTATCCCACAGTCCTGAAGAGATTGGCGGGAGTAATTCTGCGAGTCGGAGAATTCTTCGCCTAAATTTGGACCCTTTTCGGCATCCTATTGACATTAGCACGTCTGTTTTGTGATGTCAAACAGCGGAGTATGACCTACAAATGTGAAGCCGTTATATCCAGTAAGAAATAAGTGAAGTGTAGGGCTATCTAACACTTTCAAGGATGATTGAGTGAGCCTCACCGTCGACCCAGCCTTGCGTCTATACATACAGTCCATTACTTCTAGACCAAGTTGGCTAGAGCTCTTTACCGTACCCCACGTGTCTGGGCTAAATAGTGCTCTGAAGTTATCTAGACTGTAGTACATGTCCATCATTTGCGCTTCTGTATCTTCTACACCGTCGAACGAAAATGTCCGGCTGCTGTGAGTTATCTGCCCGTACCGCAGGCCCTCAGTGTGAAGTTCAAGGATCTCACCGACCGCAAGTGATGACTAGTGGACGAAAAACGTATCCGGCTCGGCCTCGTAGTCGGCTGCTATCGATCCGAAGTAGTAAGGTGTGAGCGGACGGCGTTGCGACCAGTCTGGGGCCCATGAAGGCATATCCAAATCGCGTGGATGGCGAACGGCGGTAAGCAGCCGGAGTCCGAGCACAGGCAGGAGGAACAATGCAGTATTGACGAATATTCCTTCCACACTTTTGACATAGCTGATCAACGAGTCTATATCCACTTTCCCATGAAGGACCAAAGACCGTAATGCAAAGACCTTGTGCCGTGTTCGTGATTGTACACCATCGCTATGGCGCTCACGATTGGCAGCAGGTAGTGTTGATGACATTCATGACGGCTGCAAACCAGGTCTGGCTGTGTTCTGCATTGAAACTAACGCACAGTGCGAGGTTAACTTTGGACGCTGGACTATCAGTCCTGAATGAGAAAGCTGCGCGACACGCAGCTCGAGCAGGGCGAACCGGTGGTTAGCATCACTCTGGTGGAAAATGCAAACAACCCCACTAAACATAGGTTGTTATTCAGGAAAAATACGTAACCCCAATCGGGCACCCGCAATTAGCCGTGTTGACCATCTCTGGGAACGATGTACTGTTCACCAAAGCGGTGAACGATTGCATTTTTAGGTTCGACTTTCCATGGAATATGAAGGGATGCGACGAGCGACTTGCTGAGGTGGAGGGCATCTTGGATAGCCCTGGCTTCAAGAAGGAGGTGATGGATACATACGCTTTAATCATCAAAGCTGGAAGAGACGCTGGAGGAAACAGAAAGGGCGCTGATCCGCCCGAGAGCTTTCAGGCTTTTGTTGGTAAGTTATTCCATGACATTCCTTTCTGTGTCAAGCTGCTCACACTTTGGATGATACTAGGCAGCTATGTTGGACTATTCAACCACGATGACCCTGGCTGCAACGATGTCTACTGGAACATCGTGCATTGGGGAATCACATACAAGCAACGGCTCACTATAGATCTTCGAAAGCCAATCAACACCCTAGTGGAGAAGCTCAACGGAGTCCTGAAGTCTGCTGCCAACGAGCTCGAGCCATTCGGTGTTTTCTACGTTGAAGGCCACAATGATGGCTTCATGGGACGTCGCTTCTGCGAGCCCAACGAGCATAAGGTGCATGAGGCGGACTTCCAGGACAAGAACGCGGAGACGGGCTTCTGGTCACACAAAAGTACATGGGGCAAGCTAGACGAGGGTGAGGGCCCCCCAGTAAGAGACGGGCAAGAGGCGGCAACGCAAAACATGACGGACCTTGCGGATCAGATAACAGAAATCCTTGTCCCAGATCCCAGCGCCCTCCAAAATCTCAACAGGTTCACATCCCCGTGGGATGTGAACCCCAAACTAAAGGATTACAAAGACTTAGCTACAGCGGTCAGGGAACTCACGAAAGACAATCCGGAGGCGCAGGATATGGATGACGGCATAAGGAGAATTTCCCATCCCAAGGGCTCGGCTTACAAGTACTTCGACAAATGGTTTGAGGTGATTGCCTCAAAGAGGGACAAACCAAACGGGTCTACCTCGTCGCCTTCGCCAGGGTATCAGCCGGGAACCTGCAGCTTCCACCTCACCCAAGAGGATCACTGCGGTGACGAGACAAGCGACTATGTTTGTAGTATCGTCCTCAAAGACAATGACGGGAATGAAATCGGAAGTGTGGAGGGCGAGTCGTGTACGGCGGATGACCCCTTGGATGCTACGAGCAAACTGCCGAGTGTACTAAGCGTTTCTGGGCAACATGATTCTCCGGAAGACCCTGTTCAGTTCACCTACGGAGGGGTGATCTACTCTAGCGACAGCCAATGCTCCGTGGGTGGGTGGGATCCTCAAATGGAAGTGTGCCCCACACTTGATTCCGGCAACACGAGGGTAAGCCTTTGTCGGATTCGACGCTCCGCAGACGGGTTTTGCTAACAATTTATAGCTTCGCCAGATGGACTGCAATTTTCCATGTTAGTGTGTAAGGCTGATTGCGGTGGATTCCCTTCATTATCCTTCCCGTTGTAGTATAGCGGTTACTACCACGTCGCACAACTTAGAGCGATTTCTGCCATTGAATGCGTCGACAGTTACGATAGGACTACAGGAGGTTCGGCGGTGTCTCGATAGCTTGATCTCATTTCCCCGGGAAGCAACTGCAAATGGCTGAGTCTGGAGGTTTGCTTAGGTGTGATCGCGGTCTTTTGTTTGGGGCGCTGGCTAAGTTGCATTCAGCAATAGTTCACCCTTCGTGGAGCTTCGTATCCTGATTTCGAAATGTGACAGGGGCTGTAAATGACATCGGTACGAACATGTGTCAGTCAAATTTTGACTGGTTGTCGCTGTTGAGGATATCTACTTGTCCTAGCCTTCAATGAGCTTGAGCTGCTATGTGACATTACCGGGATTTTAGACGAGATACTTCAAAGACGCTAGTCTTCCAGTTACATGTCGAGCCTTGACTCACTCCTCTGTTTCTGACACCAGCCACCGCTATCACCTCTTCGCTATCTTGGTCTCAACTGCTCACCTTAATGCAAGCACATTTGCAGACTATACCCTACTACGAAGCTCTCCTCTTGCGTCGTCACATTGTTGGTCACAACTGCCGTTGCTATGCCTACAAAGAATACTGGCAATGCCGGTAAGTTCAAGACACTCCGAAGGGCCGCACATTCCTGCTCTTACTTACCCGGTACAAGTTTCATACCCTCAAAAGAACATCCTCAGCCGCGACGCGGCCGGCGACATTCCTGCCAACAACCTGACAACTATCCGTCCATCCAATTCACCGCAAGCCTCAACGGCATCTTCCGACCCAGCAACCCTTTATGTCGAAATCGGAAACCAGAGCCAACATATCGGCAGTCTGTAGGGGCCCAAGCTGACGGAGCGACTAAAAGGCGTCCTCAAAGCGCTGTGCGCAAAAAATAAGGCGGGCAAGACGTGCACGAATGAGGGGGGCAGGTCAAGAGCATTGACTATAACCGTAAAGGCTGTGTCAAATCCGAGGCGTATCTCGCGGTCAAGGTCGTGGGTGACCATATAGATCAGGATCATAAGGACGTCCGGGATACGCTGATCCAGCAAGTGGCTGATACCTTTGCCATTGCGTCAAATGACGACGAAAACTGCTACCAGTTTGACGACCACGACGATAAATGTCCGTTGCCGTGGTTCAAGTGATGGACTGGCCGTGCTCGAAGGATCGGATTATTCGCTGGTGTAACACGGCGGACCGTGTTCAACTGTAGGTCTCCCGGCGTCTGTTGACGTCTGCTTGAATTACTGCTGACGACCCTTTCCTCAACGGTTGGATCAAGGATAAAGAGGGTAAAACTTTAGCGCATATGCACGTCACGCTCAACTTCAACGGCGAGGTACGTACCTTTGCTCCGCAGCTGGCTTGGGCGCCATCAGCGTTCGGGGGAACCGTGAAAAGGCGTGTTGTGTGCTGCTTGAGAGGCGTAATATGCAACCCAAGAAAGAGACCTAGTTTCAGGAGCAAAAGGATCCAAACCTTCTGCTCTTTCTAGTTATGATTCCTTATATCCGCCAGCACCTAGGCACTGAGAGGCATCGCCGGCCTCCCTCATATGTGTCATTATTTTCTGGCCCTGTATTTCCAAACATCGGCTGACTCATTCCAGACTCTTGAAGGCGGGTTCGACTGCGTAGGCATCTTGACACCGGTGAATACAAACATTCAAGAGAAGCTGCCTGGCCTCGAAAACATGTTTGGCAGGACCTTCAAAAGAGGCGCCGAGTGCCCTGCGAAAGACATCACTGGATCCTGCGGTGGGAAACGGGAACATCCGTGTATTCCATGAGTTCGGGCCGAGCGGGATACACCCTAGAGAGATAGACATCTGATGAGTTCGGTGTGTTCTGAGAATAATTCCTAGATAGAGTCGAGAGTAGCTCTCAGAGGTCTTCCGGGTGGGATTTTGTAGGGGTGGTGGGGGTAGGGGGGGTATGGGTCATTGGGGCGCAAATTGAACGTTATATCATAGCTTATTCCGTAAAGTGGCCTTCGTGGCATAGAACCATGGAGGTTTGGCGAGGAGTCAGCTGTTGATGTATCATAGCGTCGGCGTTAAATCACCGTCAGTCCTTAACTCCGAGCATCAATCGTCAACCCCAGAACTCGACCCTTCACAACTTCCCGACACGGAAACAAAATCCACACTTTACCTCAAGCGCTCCCACGACCTTTCTGCTCTACCGTTTCTGCTCGTAACGCTCGACACCAATGCCCATCTGCATTGAATGCCGCTACCCCGTCAAAACGCTCTACACCGAATACAGCAAAGCCGATGACCGCTCGCTGGGCAAAGGCGTGCGGTTGACACAGTGCCCGCGTTGCAAACGGTTTGCAGATAAATACGTCGAGCATGATTTTGTCGTGCTTTTCATCGATTTGGTGTTGATAAAGCCGCAGGTATGAACCTACTTCTAGAGGGGAAAGAGGCACGGAACAGGAAAGCTAATGGAGGCGTAGGTATATAGGCATTTACTGTTCAATAGGCTAGGGCGGGATGATGATAAATTCGATGTACGGACACTGAGTATCGTTGTGGAGAAGGTCGGAGCTAACAGTTCTGGATAGCGTTCGATCGTACGACTGGGGATCCTACTCCTCCTCTTCGACGTCTACCTCACGTGGGCGCGCATCGAGAAGCTCTCCCTCCCACTCATCGCGCCTCACCGCTCCTCACACGCGTCCCCATCCAACGCGACCGCTGGCTCACCCTCCGCCGTCCGAGCGCAGGAAGTGGCCACGAACGCTGCGCGCCTCCAAGCGCAACCGCTCATACTCCAATATTTATTTTTCCTCCTGCTAGTTACTAGCAGTACGCTTTCGTTCCACATGCCGATCCGACTGCTGTGCTCTATAAATCCAGATCGCGCCGTTCCTGCCGGTCTCCCACGAAAGGTCTGGAAGACCCTAATACCACACTACCCGCATCCGACGCCTCTCAGCACAGCGCTGCTCGTATCATCATGCACGAAGCTATTCCCTATACTGCTCATAATATGGGATTATGATCTACCGAGTTCTGCAACAGCGGTGAGCTGGGCGGTCATTGTGAATAATGTGGCGGCGCTGGAGATATTGATGGACTCTGGATATTTGAGAGCCGGGGTGTTGGTTGGGGTGGGCGCGGGATTGAGAAGCCTTGTAGCGAGTTTCGTTCTGAAGAGCGTTGGGCTCGGGACGGGCACTGGGGAGTGGCATTCTCTAATAGGAGTTTGGAGAGAGCTTGAAGGGTGGGTGGGCAGTGTGCTTTGGAGGCCGTAACAAACGGCTTGCTAGATACCCATTATAACATTTGACGGCACGATACACTTATGGTTCGTGAACACTGTGCTGAGCTCGCACGCGATTCCAGTGCAAATGATGACCTTCCAATATTCGGTACAGCCCGCTCAAGCGCGTCTAAACTCCAGCACCAAAATCCATAATACAATCCGAGCCACGGCTTCGCCAATGCAGCTCGATGTGTTCTACTATTTACCGCTTTACAGTCGGTATCTGCGAACGCATCATGCAAGACGTAGCCTTTCCGATCGAAATAGCTCGCCCTCTTACCATTCCCAGCCTTTCCTGCTGCCGCCTCATGTGTCTACCTCGGGTCGGAGATTGCCCTTGATCGGCGAGATAAGGGGATGTAGTTGGGCGAGGAAGGTTATTGCTGTACAAAAGATATTAGCTTAGGGCCTTCAAATGCGGATGAAGAAGGCTTACCCCACATAATGTACATTGCTGCCGCCGAAAGGACGAGTGTTGATCTCCAGATTGTCTGATTCTCGCCCTTGGGTGATAGGAACCAGGCGCTGCCGCAGAAGACCGCCACTACGACGAGCCCGATTATGGGAGCCCAGCTGCAGGAGTTAGCTTCTCGAATGCGTGGTGTCGGGGAGGAAGAGAGCTGTACCCGTTCGCCATGGTAGCTCGGGAAACTCAAGGACGGCGTGCGGCGGCGCGGAGGTCTCGGCGATAGGGCGGCGACGTAGTAGGGGCCGCAATGATGCAGGAAGCACAGCGAGCAAAGCTTCGAAGCGGCGTTAGGGGGATGGAGAGGGCGTAGGTCGTGAGCTCTGGCTCTCCACCGCGGCGCAGATGACGCCTGTCGACGAGAGTCTTGGTAGAGACTAACCAGAAATGGCCTAGCGCCCCACCCTTCATTCGATATGGGCAGGATCCCGAGGTCCTTCGCGTTTATTTCGACGTCCATCTGCTCTGCTTCATTCTTGACCTGCAGAGATCTTCCCAGACATTGACCTGAAATGCTCAACCTATTAGTATGGGATACCCTGTCCCCCTTGCATCCCGCGCCTCTACTCCTCGAAGATTAGTCTTCGGGACATGTACATGTCTCGCCTCATTCTTGACCGGTCGAAGCGGATCATGGCTCTTGGGACTTGTTGACTTCGCAGATCTTCTCCGCGGTCTCCTGGGCATTTAAGAAAGCAATTTCTCTGACGCCTGTCCCTCAATGTCCTCCCATCCCTTCTACGTTTCACCTCGTCCTCCACAGTATGTCCCTGTCTCCTCTTACAGGCCAGCCTGCATGGAAGGGCGCCTACCAAGCGGTGTGTATCTGCTCCCATGTATACTCTGGTTCTGACCGGTGTATTACCTGTTCGTAGTTGTACTATACTGAATTTGTCTATAGGGCACCAGTCAGAACGACTCCCTGCGGTGAAAGCTGCAGAGCTTCATTCGCTCCCTACAAAGTTCCAGTATTCTATGCGGTTCGATATGGCGAAAAGATTATCCGAAGGATCAAAACCGGTGAGCTTCCCTCTACCAACTCTTCAACCTTGCTTCGGCTAGGTCGTACCTGCATATCAGCCGCACAACTGCCAGAACGTAAGTCGAGATCGTTCTTCTTTGATTCAATGAATAGAATCAACCCTGTTCCCCTTCACGCCGGTCCTTTTCCGATCCCGTATTTTTGCGAATCCCTTTGCAAACTGCTGCTGACCGCTTCGTAGTTGAAAGATGGCCAAGCCACCAAAGTCACCTTTGCCGCAGCTGCAATGCGGGGACATCTGCACGCGTATCACACTCGTCCGGTCTGCAAGCCTCCAAAAATCTCGCTTGTCGAACACCCACAAGAGGCGTCTGATTTTTGATGATGAAGAGACGGGCTCATCTCACTATTCTGTGAACGCTTCTTCCATGAGGAATTACTCGCACGGGAACGGATCTGGACCTGGGACCTGGCCTGTTAGTTAGAATCAGACGGGGCATACTCCCGAACAATATTTCAAATGGAACTGGACTGTGGGGACTACCGGACTCCTCGTTCACCGCTTCTCCGCTCTCTGCTACTAGTTCGGGCGTCAGCATCGGGGATCTAACGTGTGGCTTGACTGGCTCCGACGCGCCTGGAGGTCCTTTTCGAAATACGCGTTGCCATAGGACCAATGACTATTCGAATTTCCGTATGTCTGGCGGCTGTCGAGGGTTCTGGCGCGGCCTGTACGAGCTGAGGCGGTCATAGTCCGCCAGTACAAAACCTGAAAGTTGCGCCCTGTTGGAGTCCGAAAAACGCTCTTCCTTGCCGTGGAGAGCATCAGCGATCGGCGCCGAAGTGAGGCAAAGATGGTTGGATCCTATACGCCTGTCATACTCCAGAATGTTTCTAACACCGGCTACCCTGCTTGTCCAAGTGTGCGACGACGTTATCGAGCACCTAGAGAAGAAATCCCCAGCCTCGTATTTTCAGGCCCTCTGATTCGAACGAAATGAAATGAGGGCACAGGCTATTCGTATCGACCGTTTCATCGGTTCCCGTCTAGCTAATTACGACTTCCGTGATTAGAGCGCCTGTCAGCCACTACCTACAGGTAGGACGCTTCCTTACTAAGGAAGCCAAGTCTGGCAGACTACCCACCATGTTGGCCATACTGCCTTGGCTCCCCGGCGCTGGCCATGAAGACCCGATGAGCAGAATGAGGCGATGTGGTTCCTGTAGAGGACGTTGTCGTGGCAGCAAGCAACAACATGTGGACCTCAATTCAACGCCCTGATCTGTTAGATTCGGGGCATTATTCTAACGACACCCAACAATATGCGACTCCCCGGGCGCGGGCCTTCCGGCCACGCCCTGGCTAGCACTACGTTAACCCCAGTTGGGTCTGCTTCAGAACGGACCAGGGTCGTCCGATCTCCACGTACGCCCTCGTGAAGGCCCCGCGTATTTGGCTTACAATCCATGCTCGAATAGGACCGGACCTTAGCGCGGTACTGTTGCCACAGTCAAGAGACTCTGAGGCCAGGCCACAACTCTGCCTCATTTTTTACCTTGCAGTAGCTGCATCCGCGCCGATCGGGAGCTTCCCCTACTAGGACAGGCTAGCAGCCTCGTTGACAGCGGTCATTGTGCAACGCAGACAGCTCTCCGACATAGCAGCCTGCAACATATATCTTCCTACGTTCTTGCAAGAAGGAGAGCCAAACTTTGACCCTCGCTATTGAAGGGATCTCTTCGCTTTCTATTCTGCATTTATACCTTCTTCGTTGATATGGATACCGATGACATTGTCTTTGTAGAAGGCGAGCCTTCAATGAGGGTGATAGCCTCTCCCTTCCTGGAGCCTCCTCTTCCCGCGAAAAATCATGACGCTTCAAGCTCGAAAGATGTAGCACATGAGCATGTGCCTAGTCCGCAACCAATGTTCGCTCCCTCTTGTGGTTGCAATTCCTGCAATCTAGCGTACAGACAGAAGCCAGGATTTACCTCTTATCCGCCAGTTCCGAGTAGTTCGCCGGAATCCCGACGCTGCTGCCATGGAGCCTGCTGTTCTGCGTCCGATCTGGATAGACAGAGAAGCGGCGGATTTGAACCCAACTGTGCCCACACTTCGGAACCAATGTGGGAGTTATCCCGACCTGCCCCGGGAGAGCCTGAGTTCTATGGTTATCCGACGCCCAAGGCGGTTACGCCGCCGCCTCCTGTAAGATACCTGTCCTTCGCCGTCAAAGCCTGCGCTCATAGTTCAAATAGCCTCCTCCACCTCCCGTAAGGTCCCACGATGGCTGCTATGAACCAGTCTAATCCGTCGCTCTAGCCACCACCACCCCCAGCCCCCCCAGCGGTTATCCTGCCTCCGCCTCCGCCGCCCCCACCAGCGGCAGTCCCACCTCCGGTAAGATATCAAACGCTCTTGCTCTTGAGTCTCGCCAAGCTGATCCCAATCGTAGCCCCCTCCTCCACCTCCTATGATACCTCCCCCGGACCTCTTTGCTCCCCGTCTCGATAATTCAGTGAACCAAAGTGAGGAAGTCTCGAGTCCTGCGGACTTTATCCAGACCCACTACGCAGGCGAATCTCTTATAGACACCGCACGAGTGGTCAGAATCGCACCATTCAGACGTAATGTCTTCATTACGCTCCACAGTGCCCAGGTTGCAGACTTTGAAGAGTTCAGGTGGATCGTCCAACATGGGGACACTGAGGTGTGGTATGAGAAGCCTAGAAGATCGTTTCTGAGACAGATGGCCACACTCGAGTCTTCCGGATGCGAGCCTGAACCACTGCCTGCTCTCGAGAACGCTCGACCCGTCAGCCTGGAGACCCCCAGAGTATGGGCTTCTGCTGCCCTAACGACGCCTATCGATGACGACATCTATGACTGCTCCGCGGGACATGCCAACGAGGAGGACTTCTCGGGCGCGTGCCCTCAGTGTACCGATGAGAAGTCCGAAGCACTAGACGCTACTCCGCTAGTGTACTACGTTGTCTTGTCTACGTGTCAAGCTAGCGACCCCTTTATTCACGGCGCACATTTCAACGGAAGACAGATCTACAAGCTTGTCAAGTGCGGCAGTCGAGAGGCTGCAGCTGCAGAAGCTTTCTATTCTTCCGGCATCAATGGGTGGAGCGTGGCGTTCTCATGCGCTATGAGAGGTGGTGAGACGTTTGAGGAGAGACCGGGAAAGGCCAAGAGGGTGGAAGATCTGTGGATGCTTGCCGATGATGAAGAGGAGGAGGACGTTGTCAGGGTGTTCTACTGAGGCACCAGAACGAAGCGTCATTATGGGCGAGGGCTTTAGCTTCAAGCGTGCGTTCAGAACGACCTCAAATTGCCGGAGACGACCTATTTTCTCGGCGGATATCTCAAATCTCGACGCGAAATAGTACACGTACATGATCACATTGTTCAGCAGCGTCCAACTCGCCCAACCACACTCAGTGCTCCACTTCGGCTCCGAATCTCGAACGCAGGACCGGGCCGAATCGGAAATCGTCCCAGCCGACGTTGCATATATCTGCACCTATGCACGCATGCAATGTTTCGTCGTCGCACAACAGTATCTAGGCGAAAACGCATATGGCTGTGATACCGATCACTGCACCTCATTGCAGGCAGTCCTCTCCTTCTACTCTTCTCGAGACTAAGCCAATTCAACCGGCACCACACAGAATTTCCTTTGTCCACCTTCATCATTTCTTATGTTCGGCGGTGCATTTGCAGGAGCAGGAGCAGTATGGTGCATCCTCGAGGCCAATCATGGACGGCCACATCGCGCGCGTTGCACAAGGTTTACTAGCTTTCTCTACGACCGCCCAGCTGCTTGGATTTCTATATTTCCTAGGTGGGTTGTGGAGAAGGGCGTACTTTGGGCTCCGATGCGTCTGACCAGCATGGTATGACAGTGGAATGAACAATCGCTATAGATGTGGTCCTAAATGCACATATCCCTACTGAGACCGTTCGAGCCCGGAGCGATGACGGACGTGGACACTACGCCACAGTCTTCTTATGGACAACCCACCCCGGGCATTACCGGGTCTTTCACTCTGGCGTCATTCGTCGGGGAGTATCCGTCGTTGAAGCGCTTCGAGCCGTCCCGAATTCTTCCTGCAAGACACTTCTGTGTGCGCCGACAGGATCTCCTTCGTTCCATCGATCGGGAAGCACGTTTCACCCTCAGACGCCGCGTTGCCTTCTTGCCTTCTTCCAACCTCCCTCGAAATGCTGAGGCCCCAAATCTATTGCAAACCAAGGCTTCTGTGACTTCGATAATAGACATCCAGCATACCAGATTCCAATCCCCTTCTTCCGACCTCATAACCTTGACCATTCCCTCCCAGCAACTTTCAGCCCTTCCTCCCCGTCGACCAATACGCACCATCCCTCGCCTCCTCTCCCCCCGTCTCCAGCTATCGCAGCCTTGAACTCGCGTCTTGCATACTGGAGTCCCTCGTCATCAAAGCTACCGGGTTGTAGCCACACTGCAGGTATACCAGCCTCCTTCGCTTCCTTCAGAAGCTGCTTCGTTGCTTGTGGTGGCGTGATGACGGAGAGCGAGTAGGACGAAGGGTTCGAGAGCTTCGAGGGCGAGGATACCGTAGGATGCGATTGCGAGAGGATGGTTACGGAGGGGACGCGTGGGTTTAGCGGCGTGGCTGGGAGAGAATGCCGGAGATACCAGGCAAACACTGTGGATGGAGGTCAGTAGGAGAAAGGAGAGGCTGAAGGAAGGTTGAGCTTGCCTTTATGTCCATACTTGGAGGAATCCGAAGACGCACCGGCGACCGCAAAACGTGGGGAGCTGAAGAAGGTTTTGAAGGCGGCTTCCATTTCTGCCTCACGCTTCTGGCCTCTTGTCTGTGGCATTCGTGATCTAAATTCGAATTGAGACTGTAAGGGATATGCGCTTGACGTTGTGTATAGCAATGGAAGGTAGAGTGGGATGTGACGGCGGGGCCTAATTCACGTCAACAAGCCGAGGCACGCATCACGTAATCTCCTCAAGACTTCGAGTGCTCAGACCCCCCGAGGTCGTGCACACTCCCCATCCCCTCATCTCACTTTGGCACAATTTCGATATCCATTGCCTCCTCAAAGCTGTCGTGGTTGCTAGTGTGGCTGACAGCCGTCGGAACGTGATTTTCGCCACCAACCCGCAATTGGATGCCTCGTTGCCTCACACCATTTCGACACCCGACTTGAATCGCCATGCTTGCTCAATTCGGACTCTATCGCGCTCTCAACCGCTGTGCGGGAAAGGCCCGGGATTGGAGGATTATGCAGAGTCCCAACGATCCCCGAGAAACCCGCTGTTTCTCGCCTCATTCCACGGTTTGAAAGGGGTCTCTTCATCCTAGCAACGGTTACCGACGTTGGCGGTGCCGTTTGCGTCGACCTGTATACCGTACTATGTCCGTTTGAGAGGCCGATCTACACTCCATGCCAGCGAAGGACGAGCGAGAACGAGTAATCCCTCATCGCCTCGTTTCTCGGGGCCATATCGGACCACCCTTCTTGGCCCGCATTAGGTGGACGCCATACCCGAAGGATAAGTTGTGTGTTTGCAGCGGTATCCTTGAAGATTTCTGGTCTTGGATTTCCAGGTTTCTGGCTTCACCGGAAAGTTGTGCTGGCTTGCAATTCGTTTCTAGAGGAACGAGAGAAGATTGCTTCAAGCCGGGGTTGATGGGAAGCGAAATAGCAAGAGTAGGGGGCACGGCGTACTGTCCGATTTCTCAGGGTATTCAGCTGCCTCGGACCTGCATCGCCTTCGATGGCCTGGCGTGCTCGGTACAGCTTCCACTCAAAGGGAGCACCCATTAGTGAGGTTGATACGGCGCTGGAAAGGTTCTCATCATTGTTCAATTCATAGACTGACCCAGCAGACTGCGCAGCTTTCTCCGAAGTCCGACTGTCTACCAAGGGACCTGGCTTCCGTCGAACCTGAAGAACTTCCCACTGTCCTCTTTCTTCAGTCCCTTCAAGACGTCTAGCATGCCCGCAATACTGACTTCCGGCTGTACCATGGCGCCCTTTCCACCCATTCTCGTCTTCACCCAGCCAGGATCCATGCATATCACAATCGCGTGATTCCTCCTCAATTCCCTCGCCTGATGGAGCGACAGCATATTCTGAGCTGCTTTGCTGATAGAGTATGTGCAGCACTTCGGCATATCTTTCGCAACGGTCATACTCGCAAGCCCGCTCGTCATATTCATCACCATTGCACCTCTTGCCAGATACCGCTGGAGGGTCTCCACGATCTTGGCCGGACCAAGGACGTTCACATTCATGTGGTTCTGTAAGGACGCTGGGTCTATCGAGAGCGAGGTGTCCGAGGATGTAGCGTTTATACCGGCGACATTGAAGAGGTAGTTTATGGAGTCCCCGGTCTTCGTAAGGATCTCTGCGACGCGGAACTCCAGGCTTGATATTGAATCTAAGGACGAGACATCACATTCAATGATGCGGACGTTTCCCTTGGTCGTCAAGGCTTTCAGCTCGTCAAGGTCGCCTTTCTTCGATCGGACGGCGGCGATGATATTGTTGTTTGCGTCTGCAGATAGCTGCCGGACGAACTCGAGACCGATACCCCGGTTGGCGCCAGTGAGGAAATAGGTAGGCATTTCGTTTTTTGTTCTGAACGTTTCGTTTCCAGTCCTTTCTATGCTCTTGTATTCCAAATCTTATCCATCTACACCCAAAAAGACAACGGAAGAATGTCGAAAACCAAATGACGTCTATATTTCTATCTACCCACGACTCTTTCGTCTTTTATATAGTCTAGCGCGGCTTCGGCAGGTGAAACCGGTTAATAGGCCGAGTATGAGCACACGAGCATGATCTGCGTCCAATCGGGAGAGGCGTTCATGCGAACCATTGCTTTAAACCGAAAAGGCATGGCATGTTCATGCACGTCACCTCTTGAGTTTCGCATGTCATCCTGGTGTTGCTTTCTCGCGTTGCTAATGGGTTCATTGACCGATTGAGGCGTTTAGCGATGGTCGGAGCGTGCGTGAAAGGTGGAGAGGTAGTGTTTCAGGTTTGCGGCACAGTCAGATAGGGAAAGACGACAGTAACGAGGGAAAGAAGTTGCTTGGCTGGATCAAAGGTGGAGTTCTTTCTATATGTTATATTTCGTACGCATGTATTGGTCTTCATATGCTAATCGTATCCTCAGATCGAGACCCACGAAGGACTCCCGACCGCCTGATGAGTGAACTGTGCCCCGCAGGCACGGCCGACGGTGGCATCATATGGCGATGCGCTTCCGCAGTCGCCCACTGCTAATGAGAAGTGCTGGGGATCGGAACGATGAAGAACCATTCAAGCAGCAAAATTAGGCTCCTCGATGGCGGCAATGACCGCCGGCCTCAGGAGCCACTGTCTGCTCTTCAATAAAGGTCCACACTGAAGCTCTCTGGCGTCATAAACCGCGAGTCCGCGAACTGCTCCCAGTACTGACCCACGCGCTCGTGCACCTTCACCAAATCCATGCCTTGAACAACATCTACGTTCCCGCGATGCACCGCGAGCAAAAACGGCTCCTGCATCTCTGCCAGATCCGGATGCGCATCCACCATCCCCTTCATAGAAATCCACGCCTCATCAAAGATATACGCACGCTGATCTCCTTCCTCACCCGCGCCGCCCGTCGGATCGGACGACCCAGTCCAATCAGGCCAAGATACGTGAATGGAGGCTTTGTTGCCCTTCTGCAGACGCCTAAGAATGCTCTCCGCGGGCTCAGCATCGCACACAGTCCACGTACCCGACGGCCGCGCATTGAGTCGCCGTATAGCGTCGCGCTCGGAGCCGTGCACTTTCACCAACCCACTCTCCTTCCATGCTTCGTCAAACGCGGGCTTGACGACCTCGTCGTGCCAGACGCGCAGGAACTTCTCGTCGCGCGAGATATCGCGCCGTAAGTGCGGAAAGACGACGAAGAGCTGGGGGTAGGAGTCTTTGGAGCCGTTGGAGGTGGAGGTGTAGGAGACGCCGAAGCACAGCGCGTGCTGGATTGCTTCGGGTGCGATGGGATGCGGACTCAAGGAGGTGAGGTGCGAGGCGATGATGTGAGCGTTATGGGGGGAGATCTTCTGGGATGTCCACGGAGTCTGCTCCCAGGTCAGGCGCTTGAAGAAGGCTAGGGAAGTAGGGAGTGCGAAGGAGAGCGAAGCGCAGGACGTGCCTAATGAGGAAGTAAAGAGAGATCCCGTGGTGGGCAGGGGTGCGGTTCCGCGCTGGTGTGCGTCGGAAGTCTTGACTAACGACATGTTGGCTTGGGTATGACGGGAAGGCGCTCTGGGAGAAATGGAGAACGCGCTGGTATTTGTAGGCGGGAAGAAGTGAGACTTGTACGATATTGTGGATGCATGGTGGAGTTTGCCATGATATGGAGAGACATGTTGGCGTAAGGTGTTGTTGAACAATGTTTTGGTGATGTGCGACATCAGTGACGGTGGTGTCTTCAAGATAACGGGCAGATCTCATCACTTAACACTGACTTACATTTGCATTGTGCATACTCAGACACTCCTGGTTAAGTGGCATATCCCTCGTGGGTAATTTGGACCTCCTCGGGGGCTTGCAAGGGGAGGTTTGTCTTGAGCCATAAGAGCAGATCCTACCTAGGTACCTAGGTAGGTATGGATGTTAAGACGTGAATCACGTGATGGGTTATTCGCGGTAATCCTGAGAGTTGAACTCCATCTTTGGCTTTGCAGAGATCCGCAAGAAACTTTCAGATCATTCAACACTCGCATTACCTAGAAATGCATGCTCGAGAAAAGTCGGGAATGTCCACGACGCTCCTGGAATGACGGTTTGGCCTGTTCTGAGAACGAGGCGGGAGTATCGAGGGAAAAGAAGGCGCGCTATTCCTGAACCAGCTAGCGCAGCCCTTATCGATAAGCTCAGGACCCTTGAAGTTCTCTTGACTCACTGACTGCAACGCAATCCACCACGCTCCTACCCGACCACAACCGCTTATTCTCCCTCTCGCCATGGCCGCGTTGTCGGGTGCTACCTCCGGGGATCTCGCCGTTCGAATTCTCCACGCCCTCGACAAATCGTCACCCCTCCTCTCCGCAGAAGCCTTCCCAGATGCCACCTTCGCCCAATTGAAATCAGCCGTCGACAGGCTGGCGTCGCGCGACATGGTCCGATATGACCCAATAGAGCGAGACGAAGCCATACTAGAACCCGAGGCTGAAGAAATAGTAGCCAATGGCAGTCATGAGGCACGCGTGTTCGAGGCGTTGCGGCAGGCTGTCGAGGGCCTCACGGTGCAAGAGCTGGAGAAGGCCATTGGGGATAAGAACGTCACCAAAGTTGGACAGGGCAAAGCTTTCAAAGAGAAGTGGATATCGAAGACGTCGGACGGAAAGTTGAAGGCACAGCGGCACTCAATCGAGGATGTCACGCAGCGGGTTCTGCAGGATATTCAGAAAACACGGACATGCTCGGACTCCAAGACGCTGGCTGATTTGAAGAAGCGAAAGCTCGTTCGGATGCAGAGGATCATCACTTTCAAAATCCAGAAGGGCGAGAAATTCGCGCTCGAGATACCCGAGGAAGCGACCGACCTCACCGCAGACATGCTCGCGTCCGGAGCGTGGAGAACGACCACTTTCAAACCGTACAACTTCCGAGCGCTGGGTGCGGACCAGCAGTCGGGCGCGCTACATCCCCTCAACAAGGTCCGCGCAGAGTTCAGGCAAATCTTCTTCGACATGGGCTTCACGGAGATGCCGACGGGCAAGTACGTGGAAACCGGTTTCTGGAATTTTGACGCTCTTTTTGTACCACAGCAGCACCCGGCACGCGACCTTCAGGATACTGTATGTTCAAGGTCCCTTGTCAGACTGGGGCGGGTTCCACTAATACGTTTTGTGCTAGTTCTACATCTCAGATCCGAAGGTCGCCGATCCGCCGCAGGACAAGGCCTACTGGGAAAACATCAAGGCGGTGCATGAGGTGCGAATCCCCATCACTAGGACTCATGAAAGGTGCTAACAACGATCGCGCACAGAACGGCAAATACGGTTCCATAGGCTACCGATACCCGTGGTCAAGCGACGAGAGTCTAAGATTAGTGTTGCGGACGCATACGACGTCCGTCAGTGCGAATCTGATGTACAAGCTTGCCTCTATGAAGGGACCCGATGGTCGCCCGCCACCAGCACGACTCTTTTCAATTGATAGGGTGTTCAGAAACGAGACTGTCGACGCTACGCATCTTGCCGAGTTCCATCAGGTTGAGGGTGTTATCGCTGATTACGGCCTGACGTTGGGCGGGCTCATGGAGGTGGGCATCCATCCCGAGTACTTGCGACGCGTTGTGAAGTACGTGACTAACCGGCACTAGTTCATGGAAACCTTCTTCGGCAAGATGGGCATCACGGATCTCAAGTTCAAGCCGGCGTATAACCCATACACCGAACCCAGCATGGAGATTTTCTCATATCGTATGTTCGTTTCCACACTTCCCCTCGTCCTCCCTTGTACGACGCTTTCTAATTCGACTGATAGACAAGGGCCTTGGCAAGCTCGTCGAAATCGGCAACAGCGGCATGTTCAGACCCGAGGTCCTAGAGCCCATGGGCCTGCCCAAGGACTTGCGCGTTTATGGGTGGGGTCTCTCGCTCGAGCGCCCGACGATGATCAAGTACGGCATCTCAAATATCCGCGAGTTGCTCGGGCACAAGGTCGATTTGCAATTTGTGCGGATCAATCCCGCTGTACGGCTAGACAAGCCTTAGGAGAGCTGGGCGAGATAGGGCAACGTAAGCTCCATGCATGTGGATATCGTCCGTTTGCGAACGCATTTGACAGATACCAAGCCGCGATAGATGAACAGACAAAAGGATTTAGCAGTGATTACTAAAATTCCACCGACATTCACATCGATATGGTTCCATTGCACCCCCACTTATGGATCACAGCTTGCTAAAAGAATTTCGCTCTAGGTCCATAGATCACCTTACTCACTCAGCCTTGCAAGTCCCCTCTTTCCGACTAGCTTCGTCTCTCGAAGTTTTATTACCAAGATCCGCCAGGGACTCCGCACAGTAAATTTAGAGAGCGCTAGAAACTTTAGTCTCTACATTTCCACTACCAATCTCCAAATCCGTTATCTTTTGCGTTTGCTTTCCGACTTTCTGATGAACAAACCAAACCGCAAAAGAGGGAATACATCCCACCAGAATAATCGCAGCATACTCAGCCATGGCCCAAATCCCAACAAAGGCAACGTGGTATATCATATCCAAAGTAGGATCGAGAAACGGGACGCGGTAGTATAAGGTGGCTGTCGCAGTTGATATGCCACTACGGAACAAGTCAGTTCACACCCATACACGCTCATAGAGAATATCGGAACGTGTTCGATAGGCTTTCCACCTCTCCCCCTGATTCGCGAAGTACGAAGGATGGCGACTTACAACAAAGCCACAACATTAATCAGACCCAGCCCCAGCCAGCCACCAAGTTGACTCGAACCGGCGATCACAATCAACCACATCAGCAAAGCATACAACATCAAATTCGTCAGCAGCCCGAAGCCGGCCACCGCGACCGTTAACCACGTCGAATTGCTGCACATGGGGTGGACTGACTGGTCCCACAAGCCCTTGCGCGGTACGTACTGGAAGGCGAATTGGAAAATGCAGGAGAAGTAGTAGCCAAATATGGTGACTCCGGTTGGATAGATCAGCTATTTCATCTGGTTTTTGGGGTTCCTTGGGAGAGGGAGTGCCGGCGGAGCTGGAGCAGCAGTGAGAATTTGGCGGTGCCCAGCATTGAGCCGTAGAGTGTCGCAGATGTTGAGATACTGCAACAGTCAGGGAGCATTTGGAGAGGGATCAGGAAATCTGTGGTAGCCATGGCGTACAGGGAGGGGAGTGGGCATGCAGGTAGAAGACACAGGAAGATGCCGCTAGCCAGTACTTATGCGAAGTAAGGCGAAGTAAGGCGGTGCTGCCTCATATTTGGTGTCGTCGCGAGACAGACGTCGGGATCACGACGCAGTTGTCATCTAATCTGCCGAGACTGTCTCGGCAAGGCGAGTAGTGAGAAACGGCGGGGAGTACGGCTGACGGTTCCGCGACCAACGGCCCCTCCTAGCAGGTGAGACCAACACCTCGCCGCTAGGCTCCCGCGCACCTACCACGGACTACTCCTCTTCTCTCCCGTACCAAAGCTATCACCAAATCACCATGGCAGACAAACGCCCTTTCTTCGTCATCGTCCCGGGCGCCTCGCAGAACCCCGCCCAGTACGGCTACCTGAGCCATCTCCTCCAGCTCGCGGGGTATCCTGTCTTCTCGGCGCTCCTCCCCTCTGTCGGAGCCACGGGAAACGTCTCCGTTGACGACGACAGCGAGTACGTCCGAAACAGCATGCTCATTCCCGTCCTCGACCACGAAGAACATGATGTGATCATCATCATGCACTCCTACAGCAGCGTGCCTGGCAGCGCTGCCGCAAAGGGTCTGGGAAAAGCAGAGCGCGCTGCCCAAGGCAAGAAGACGAGCGTCATTGGGCAGATCTATCTGGCTGCCCTCCTCCCGAAGGGTGGCGATGGCAAGGATATCGTGGGAGCCTTTGGCGGCCAGTATCCACCGCATATTCGACCCGATGTGAGCTTCTCCATTCTCAAGCCCGCTAATTCCCATGTATTGCTCTCGCTAGAAGCTAACATATCCTGCGCAGCCCGCAGCAA
Source organism: Trematosphaeria pertusa (assembly GCF_010094035.1). NCBI lineage: Eukaryota > Fungi > Ascomycota > Dothideomycetes > Pleosporales > Trematosphaeriaceae > Trematosphaeria > Trematosphaeria pertusa. The sequence goes on along the minus strand of NW_022987229.1, from coordinate 69,362 downwards.
ACCTCCTTCGTTGTGACGACCGCATCCCGCCGCTCTTCCAAGATGTCCCTGCAGACTTGGCGGACGCAGCAGCCGTCTCCGCCATGGCCCAGGGCATGACTTCCTTCACTTCTCCGTGCCCGCGCGCCACGTGGGACAGCGACGAGTACAAGGGACGCGTGGCCTTTATCCGGACCTTGAACGATGCTTGCATCCCTCTGCCGGTCCAGCAGATGATGATCGAGGGTACTGGCGTTGATTGGATTGTCAAAGACATCGAGAGCGGCCATTCCCCGCAGATCTCACAGCCCGAGAAACTGACGGCCATGTTGGTGGACTTGGCGAAGGGCTTTTGAGACGCTTTGAGGGAGGTGAACGAAAACCTTCCGGCGGCTAAGGTAAAGGACTGCACTTTCCTTCGAAGGTCTTTCCTTCGAGGGTCTTTCCACATGTACACTCCTCGGGTTCTCACGAAATAAGTCTTTTGGGACACTATCAATGGTCAGTGCAGTGGCCGGTGGCTCCGGCCATCGTTAGGATCCCCTACTAGCTAGAGAGGATGGTGTAGGTGGTTGGCGACTACACCTGGGGCTTGCTCGACGGAAACCCCACCGTCGCCGCAGCAAGCGTAGGTTCGAATCCTGCTCCTCTCTCAACTTTCGCCTTTAACGCTGCAGAATTTTCGTTGCTGGACAAGGATCCTTCTTTAAAAAGGCAAAGATAGACATGCAGATTGATATGATGAGGGGTAGCGACCTACTCCTTATGCAGTTTCAAATTTGAAGAACAAAGGCAAAAAGAGGGAGGTTTTTATTACTTTGCGTGGTTTTCCTTCATCTGCCCTGCAGAAGAAAATTGTGGAATAGTTGCATAGCTCTTAGAGCTAGGTCAATTCAATGATTTCAAGCCAAACCAAGCCCTAGTAGCTAGTCTAGCCAGAGCAATACAATCCACTCACACCGGATACAGTAGCATCTCTTTTCAGACACTTCTTTGTGAATAGCTCAGCAAGAGTGATCAAGTGATCACTTGTGCCTTCTCCCCTTTGCTGAAAATATGTAAGTAAACGCGCAAAGTCTTGAGAAATATGGCGAGTTCAACTCTATATATCTATAAAGAAGTTGTTTGGCAATTACAAGCCAATAAGCTGTATACACACTTTTCCTACAGGACGTGCTTTGAAGAGTTACACAGACAGGAGGAAGAAGAAGGAAAGATCCTCACGTAGCCGTAATCAAGTACTTACCAGCACACAGACAAATAAGAAAGCCTTCCGACAGTCACCAATCACAGAAATAACATACCCATTCAGACGACCATACTCTGCGCACTTCTTTGCCTCTCTCCGTCCCTACTTCATCCAACTCCCTAAGTTCCCACGCTGGCGTCCCCGCGGTTGCCGAAGGGCAGCCTCTAGGTTTGTGTTTACAGCCACGTTTGGATTGTCCCAGACGTACGAAAGCGCTATAAAGCCAATCTCGACATTGTCAAATAAGCCGGTCTATAAGCGCGACGTTGGACGACGCTCTTTTTCAAGAATGCGTATCTGCGCTGCGCGCGAAGCACCTAATGGCCGTTATAACTCCTCGTCTTGTGTCGAAAAGTTCGCAATGTCCGACATTATAGGTGAGCTGCAAACCTTGGAAGCCAGGAAAAGTAGTCCATATTTACAAACGCTTCAGCTGAAATGCAGGATTCAATGACCGGTCTCCATATGGCTGGGGAAAGCGACGTGACTTAAAGAATGCGACGACCTAGAACAAGGCAGAGGACTTGAAGCAGTGATCAATCTGTGGAGGCGGGTCTTCGTAAGTCTTGCATATCGAGTCGGGAGGGTCATTCTAGGTCGGGAGCTTGGTGCGGCCGAACTATGACATGGCGACTTAGGGATTAGGTGGCAGCTGAGATAAAGCAGTCCTGTTCATTATAGGCTGCATATTGCCGGATACGCGGCGGAATGCTGTAGCAGCACTTCGCCTTGGTTGATACTATCGGATTCGATAAGAGGGCGGCTGAGAATCCAGGCCACGACAGACAATAACTTTGGGTTGGCGGTCTTTCTTGCAGCAAGTTGTTACTGAACTGTAACTGCAATCACGCTATTCGTTATCTCCAACAGTATTTCCGTCGCTTCTGACCGCTAGCCCTGAGTGAATAAAACAATGACGCTCCTCGGCTGCGCACATACTGGTGACATGGCCTATGATGAAGATCGATCTCGTTCGGCGCTTAGCAGCTATAGTGTCTATATCATATGTTAAACGGATAGAGACGTTGTCACGAAGGTAATTTATCGAGCTCACACGGATATCGCTAGAATGCTGGTGTTAGACGGGGCAACCTTCTATACGCGCTGTATCCTCTTACGAGTATCCGTCTCCGTTCGTTGCAGCATCGTCCGAGGCAAACCACGATGTCAAATTCTTAAGAAGGCTGCTCAGTGCTTGAAGCTGCCGAGGCGGGAAGGGTGATGGAGGAAGTTTTCATGATAGCTGCGGTTGCCATGCCATTTGCGACTAGATGAACCTGTTTAACCGAATGGGCGTAGAATTGTTCCGACTTGATTGTGAACGACTAGAAGTGCCATAATATTAGAGGTTTTACTATATATCTTAAATTCAAGCCCTTAAAAGCGATGCTTCCCGGAGCCTCGGCGAGAAGTAAAATCCTAGGTCCTTGAATTCCCACTCCTGGTGCGTGATACACAGTTCGTTGTCAATAAAGTTGGTGTTGGGGCCGGAGGCTGATCTTCATATATCTATCCACATCAGCGCCACCGACCATCATTCCCATAGAATACACATACGCTTGCCACTAGAGGGTGAACGGGCAGGAATGGTGCATGTTCATCTTTCAAAATATGAAGATATACCTGACTAGGGCGAATCTTTGATGCTCGGCTTGATTCCTCGCATAGGCTAGACATGCTCTTTCCTGGAGAATGGCCACGTTGTTGGGCAAGTCCTTGCTCTCTGTCATGTGCTCTTCTAGTGGCGCTACTGCTGCCCATTATGCCAGGAGATTGTCTGCAACGGGGATTTAATGATAGCGTCTCAAATTGCTGCGGTCTGCCGCAGGTATTAAGCAGATGTTCATGACAATAAACTACACTCTGTTTCGTGTGTCACACTACGCAACCTCTGGAAGAGCCGATTGATTACTGTCAATTGATACTTGAATGGCCCTTACTAGATGTTCCGGCGAATGCGCGCATGGGCTAGCCACGTACAGCTCTCTAACACGCGTGGAATTTCGAGGACGGAAACATCTCCGTAGAAATGGTCGTTATTCCCATGATCCGGCCTGTGGTACTGTACGCGGTAACGTAACTCGATTGAATCTCTCAGTTGTGAGGCCTTCGCGGAGGGACGTCAGTGGTCTGGAAACTGATCCCATGGTTTAATGGTGTCGCCTAACGGAGATAGGCTCATCTCATTGTGAAATTCTCTCTCATCCGACTGAAGCCGGGCCAGTACTGTTCGACGGTCGCCATTGAGGTTAAACTCCCCATCGCGAATCATGAGCACTGGACCGGGTAACAAACTCATCTCCACGGCTCGATGAAGAGCCACAAGCATCCCATCGGCGTTGATACCGAGGAACTTGTGTTGACTAGAGGTCACGATGTCTTCTCCGCGCGGACTTCCACTGCAGATTGTGCACACTTGTCGCGTCAAGGACACGTGGTCCAGAAGTAGAGCACGCAATAACGCGGGGAGGAGCTTCGGAGGAGCTGTCTCGGGGATCCAGTCGATCAGGGCACCAAAGTATACTATGGCAGAAACCCGAACACGAAGGTATCTACTCTATAGCATCTTATGGTGGTCTGCCCAATCCGTAAAGGCCAGTGTTGATGCAATGTAAGCTATCCCCTGGATGGCGAATAGGACGTTGCAGCGAACGCAAAATGAGGGTCGATACGTGATCTCAATGGGCCGTAGAAGTTTATGGCGGCACAGGAGCGTCCCTTCCATATAGGTGACCATCCGCGAAAATATATCCAGACCAACCATCTCTACCGAGTCACCTTTTCCAGCTCTTTCTGTTCTGAAATATGATCTTTCCTCCAGTTGGCAATTCGATTGAAATTTCCCGGCAGACCGAGTAACATGAGTGTACGGTCTAGCGCAGTCGAGATCATATCCATATTGTAACCAAAGTAACAGCCTCCAGGGTCTACTCCAGTGAGAGCCATGCGAAACTGAATAAGCTCGTGAGAAACGGTGTAGAAGCCGCGCTAGAATGGACGGTATGCGCTTTTCCATCTAGACCAACTATCCAAATCGGAAGGCGCAAAACAACCCAGCTGTAGACCATGACCCAAGCAGCGCCTTGTATTCCATGATATACCAACACAGGTTTATGCTGGTCCCATTCCCTGGAGATGTTGCTGAGGATCACGATCAACTCGGCCATTGTATCCGGCTCGGGAAATGCACTGGTCGTAGAAGAAAACATCAGGTCATGCAAGAATTGAGCTAACATTCGTTAGTGTGCCTCCGCGAGTCGACCCTTGAAGTCCATTCTTCTCGCCAAAGGCAGGCACAGAGAACGGAGTCGTTCAAGCTGACCGAGGCTGGGCTTGCTATGTGACCGTGCGTTGAGCTTGTCATACAGCTCAGTGAGAACTGTGCCGAACTGGTCCTCGAACACTGAGACTGTTGCCGTGATAAGAGCGAGGACATTTTCCCCAGCCCGTGTTTTGAGTAGCTCATCCACAACGAAATTCGTGCCAGAACCATATTCCACGCCAGAATGAAGTCATCATGTGTCCCTGCGTTGCCCATCGCGCGATTCCTGCAACGCCGATCGGAATTCGACGCTCGCGGGTGCAATTTCGCCGAGAGCAAGAACGCAGGCAACGGTGTGAATGTCGATGCCGCTGAGCTGGAGGCTCTTGAGGCCGTCCATGCCAATTCTGGCGACAATGCTGACAAGTATTGGGATGTCGACGTGCCAGCTAACGCCGCCGGAGGGTTGACTAACGGGTCCAGATGAGGAATCCGGGGCCATGTTTGCGCCGGGAAAGAAACAGAATGCTGGAGAATTTGGTTCCGAAATTGCAAGGCCTCTGGAGTGGCGCAGCGTGCGATGGAGGGAGATAATGGACGACGTGACAATGCTGGATCCTAAGCAGGGCTCACTGGCGGCGCAAAAGCGAAAGGCTGCATGCTGCATGTGCAGTCACGCGGACGACATGGTATTTGGCCATTGGAGCACCCAGTTGTCGAGGCAGGCAGGGCACACTCCGTTGACATGCATTCTTGTCTGAAGTGGCAGCGCCTATTGGCTTGTGAGCAACGATTGAGCGGCGAGTCATGCCATGGATGGTCTGCCGAAGGGCATGAAAGACGGCAAAGGCAAGACAAAAAGACCAGGCGGTATGTGTTAAGTGAGATTGAATATGCTGTCTGGAGTCTGCATAGTGTACGTGGATGAGGGTTGAAGAAGTGCGAGACGATACGTGCTGTTCTTATGGTCTTCATCTTAGAACGGCCTAGCGCACAAAGATTCGGTTAACGAGCCAATCATCTTACCTAGGTAACGAACCCATCGCAACTCAATACCAGGCAGCAACGAGACTTCGATGTGTCTCATGTATATAGCCGACATGCACGTACATAGTAGTAATGTCATAAGTACAAACTAGCAGACGCCATGTATCGCTCAACCCGTTCTCAGGCGCGGCAGGCCTCACTGAAAGGAGCCACAACAGAATCCTCCACCCCTACTGCCCCCGTCTCTCACATAGTGCTAAAGGACCCCCCGACCGGTTCATCAGACATAGACATCCTCCCCTCCACATTCACACCCAAAATCACCGGCCTCTCCCGCAAATCCACCGGCCTCCTCAAGCACAAGCGGGAGAAACTGCGCATGCATAACAACCAGCTACGCCGCTTCATCTACGAAGAAGCAGCAGTCTCTGGAAACGCCAACAATGCCCCGGCCCTCATCCGCGCCGTCCAATCCGCCCTAGTCTTTGCCCAGGAAGAAGCAGGCTCCGCAGTCTGTATCTCGCCTTCCGGCCTCCTCCTCACGTGCTCGCACTGCGTAGCCGACGACGCCGCAACCGCACTCGACCCCACCACACCACCTCACTGGCTGATCTTCGCCACGGGCGAGGTGGTAAAAGCCGTCTGCGTAGCCTGGGACCCGCAGCGCGATCTCGCGCTCCTCCGCGTCATCGCCGCTGAACCACCAACACTTCCCCAGTCCCAGTTCCTGTCACACTCCCACTCCAACCCCAAAAGCATGCACCAAACCCTTACATTCCCGCACGCCAGCCTCTTCCCATCCTCACACCCCCTCCAGCCCTCCACCCCCCTCCTCTGCATCGGCCACCCGGGCAGCGAAGACCTCGAAGTCTCCAAGCCCGGCGTAGCCACCGGCTACGACGTGCTGCACATCAGCTCCGGCGCGTACCGCGGGCTAGCACTGGGGCAGGATGCGCAGGATAATTCGGAGATCGGGGCGCTGATGCACGACTGCTGGACGTACTGGGGGCACAGCGGGGCGCCGCTGCTTGAGAGGAGAACGGGGGAACTGGTCGGGTTGCATTCGAGTTGGGATGAGGAGACAGGGATGAGGAGGGGGGTGCCGGGGGAGGCTGTGAGGGCGTTTTTGGGCGAGTATACGGAAGTAAGGGTGTAGCAGTGTGTGAGGGGTGTTGCGAGATGCTGAGCCCGGGGTGGTGCGATGGTCTAGTGGTGTTAGTCGCTTGTTTGTTTGGCTTTTGCGAACTAGCGGAAAGGCGCTGCTCGAGGTGTATCCAGGGGCTGTCTGTTAGCACCAACGGTGCAGCGGAGAGGTATGGCATTGAAGGGGCTCAAATTTTACGTGGAGTTAGCCAAATTCATGTCATTCATGATCTAGTCCGTAATCATCTGATGTAATATGAGACTTAAAAAAATAATTTGGAAACACCGAAGTGGGCCCCCATATATACCTACGCCAAAGCCCCCATCCCCGAAATGCCGTGCTTCCAGAGCAGTATAAATGAGATGAGAAGTGAACATTTCGCATTCTCGACCAGTATTCAAGAAAATCCTCGCAGATAGCCAAATTACAATCCTAAGCAGGAACAAAAAGCCGCCCAACTCGTGACGGAGAAAGTAGGTCCAGGCTCGGACGTGGGACCAAAATGGCGGCATTCAAGTAAGCGTGGACATCATCGCAGCTACCAGCTTGGGATTCGGTTCTCGGCGGACTATCCAGAAAATCAACTCCATTCTTAATAGGTCGAGCGGACAAGGGCTAACCTACCCTTTCGGTCCTTGTCGACGCGGACGACCTCTCTGCGAGGCTCTCGTCGCTCGATAATTTCGTACTCGCCCTCACGCTCGTATCTCAGCATCCGCCGTTCAGCCTCCAAGGCTCGAATCTCGTTTTTGATTTCTCGATCGGAGCGCATGTCCCGCTCCGTCCGGGCGATGCGCTGGTCCTCGGGGGCAAGGACCGTCACCGGGCCGCTAACGTGGTTTGACTCTTCGATCCGTTCCTCGTAGACTTCGTGGCGGGTAGGCGACGCGCTCCGGACCGATTGAGAGTAGTGGCTCGGGGGTGGCGGAGGCGCATAATGTGAGTGATAGGAGGGCATAGCGGTAGGAGGCGGCGGGGGTGCGTGCATGACGTCTGGTGGAGGTGGTGGAGGAGGCGGTGGAGGGGCCTCTATGGCTGATCTCTTGTCCTCGTAAACGTACGTGGTTTTCTCTGAAGTTTTCATTAGCGCCGTTGCCTTAAGGTCTATTGATACAACATACGCTCTTTGTACCTCTCGCTGACCTCGATGATCTCGTCAATGTGCTCTTTCTCGAGCGCTCGGGTGACAATAATGAAGTTATCCTCTTCCTCGAACGGGTAGCCCAGCTCGATGATAGCCTGCTTCTTCGCCAAGCGCTTGGGCAGCCTGGTTTTGCCCTTCCTGCCCCAGGTGGCTCGACCAAGAGACACTTCTTCGAAGCTTGACGAGGACGAGCTCCGTAAAGACGAGGGGGCGGCGCTTCGAGCGCTTCGGGACGCTCGGCTAGGGCTTCGGCGCTTCCTCGTGGTGCTCTTTGACCTGGAAATCTCAACATCGCGGTATTCTTCTCGCCTGGGCTGACGGTCGCTATATCTCACGTCGTCAAAATCGTCTTCGTGGAAGTGGCGGGACGGCGAGCGACGGCGTCCTCGGATTGGCAGGGGGATGGGAACGTTGGCTGGCGGTCTCCATTCGTCCCCCTCCACGTCGCCGTAGCGTGGCGGAGGACGGCGGTCGAAGGTGTCGAGGGAGGATTGCCGGCGAATGTACTGTGGGCGGGCGGGCCTCCGCGGCGCGGGGTCGAAGTCTCTTTCCACGATAGATTTCCGGCGGTAGGGAGCAAGAGCGCGGTTGGCTATCTCGGATGACGTCGGCTCGTCGAAGAAGTCGGTGCGACTACGGGAGGGTCTGTCGAAGCGCTCTTCTTCCCGGAAGCGCTCGCGCTCACTGACGCGAGGGCCGCGGCGATCGTGGTCTTCGTGGAAGTCAATGTCGCGGCGACCTCCAGGAAATCGATCATGCTCCTGGAAGCGATAGTGCTCCGTGTCGTCGCCGCGGTTCTTGCGGCTCATGCGCTCGAACCTGTCACGATCCCATCGCTGGCCGCCGCCGCCGCGGGGCGGATCGTCGAACGATGGAAGGTTTCCTGTAGAAGAGCGATACATGTTCACGCGGGTGGGTGCCGGTTGGCGCGATAGGTGATGTCAGTGATGGTCGATGGGGGGCTGTCGGAACGCTGTTAGGGGAGGATAGGAACACCGAGAAGGCGCAAAGCTGGCAGCTGGGGGTTTATAACTGAGATAAAGGCGCTAGTCGGGCTAGTCGGGCTAGCGATGTGCTCTGTCTGCTCTGTGAACAGGTTGTGGTCCTACGGGCGGCAGTGGTGTGGTGGATTGCGGCCAGCTTTTGAGCGGCTGCGGCACGGCTTCGTCATCGACGCATTGTGCTGCCCTGCAGATCGCTAGGCCGTGACTCTTTGCTTTGACTGGCCCGTTTCCCCTCGGGGCTCGTTTAGGTGGCGATCCTGTCGCAGCATTTCCATATCCAAACACAACGCGAGTCTGCGCTGCGTTTTGGGCGCTGATGTTGGGCAATTGCCAGAAGCACTGCGCAGGGCAGCGGCGTCAACTGGACCACCGCGATGGGCACCGAATGTCGTCCCAGGAGGACTCTGCGGGTCGTCGGTGTTGTCCATTACTCTGCTCAGGGCATCCCTTCCGCCATCTTCTGACCGTACGAAACTGACCAGGTTGCAGAGAGGCGCTGAAGTGGTGTGACGTCAGGCGGCTGACCCAACGAGCCGTGATTGGCCGCTCGCAGGACGCCTTTCCCGTTCTGGTTTCACCGGCTTCGCCTCGCACCCGTGGACGCTTCAACACCATGCAGCATCGTGGAACGTTCTATTTGCTTGGGCGCAGACCTTGTATACTGACGGGAAGCATTTGCCGCCCAAGCGGCTGTTGGAGCCGCCAAAGAGTTGTTGCTATGTTTTTGGCGCATACATAGGAGGGCACATGCTGCGCCAGGGAGGATCTTCATAACATCCCACCCGCGAGTCGGCTTCTCTTCTATGATACAGCAGGCATACATAATACACAGCAATATACAGCACCGAATCTCACACTATCCCCACCTCAAACGGACTCCAAAACAACCCCCTCCTTATGACCAACCTCCTCTATCCCCCTCTTCACAACCTCCACATCAATCGGCATCCCCCCCTTCCCCAGCCTGCCCATCACCATCCCCGTCGCCCTTGCAACCTGCACACTGCCCTTCTTTCCCAGCTCCTCTACCACGCTCTTCACCACGCCGTCTACCTCCTCCTCGCTCACCTTCGGTATCCGCTCCGCATACTGCTTCAGCACGTCCAGCTGCCCTTGCTCCTTATCCACTAAATCCTGTCTCTTCGCTGCCTGAAATTCCTGGAGTGCGGCGCTGGAGGCTCTTATCTGTTTTTGCAGGAGCGAGTAGAGATTTGCGTCAGTGGTTATGGGCTTGCTGGTTTTGGACGCGTTCGTTATGTCGGCGAGGAGGGCGCGGAGGACGGTGAGTTGGGGCTTGTTTTTTGAGCGGAGGGCGGTTTTGAGGTCAGGTTGGAGGGTGGAGAGGATAGTGGGTTGCTGTCCTTGCGAGCGGAGAGGGGTGGTTGTGAGGAAGGTGCGGAGTTGGGGGGTGCGGAGGGTTTGGCGTGTGCGGTGAAAGAGAGACATGGTTCTAGGCAAGCTTGTTGGGATGTCTACGGGGACCTTCTTCTAGCATGATGCGCAATTGAGAATTGAAGTCGTTCGACGTACCTAGGTAGCTCACCTGGGCACGGAAAGTTTGCCTAGGTAGCTGACTAAGGCAGCTAAACGCGCCCAAGCTCGCATCCCTGCGCGCCAGGGCTTGGCGAATGAACCTTTTGTTGTCGGCCATCGCAGCGTGCACGAGAGCTCCATTCACCGGCGCAATTGGGCCTCTCCTGCCCGTGCTTCCATTATTCGCGCGCTTCTTTTCTCTTCATTACTCCGTATCCGCGCGAAGCTAATGTCTATGTTTCCTCCCGGCGCGTAACCTAGCCTCCGCCTAAACCTCTCTCACCAGGCCGCCGCGAAATACCGCCGCAACCCTCCCACCACCTCCCACCATGGCGCTCAACATGCCGCCGGCGACGCCCCAGCGGCCGGGGCCCGGCGCATTCATCAATACTCCTGCACCGGCTAGGCCTGCGCTCTTTCAGTCAGCCTCAGCGCAGCAACCAGCGCCTGCGCCGTTGGACACCCCCATACAACGCGCCGCGCGCACAATCAACAGCATGTTGGACAGGGACAATAGATTTCCAGCCCTGGAGGGGTATATCGGACGTGAGTGGCCTGGAACCGCAGTGCGTATGGTTAGGGTAGTAACATCACACAGAGGGCTTCTCCGGAGAGTACGAGCTGCCGACGAACCCAGCGTGGACGCCGTTCCAGAAGCTCAAGACGTATCAGCACCCCGAGAGCGTCTTCAACCAGGTCAACGAGATGCAGATGAACACGAAAATGGGCCTGTTCGCCGAGATCAACCACGCATACGTCTTTGTCGACAACCAGCTGTATCTGTGGGATTACACGCATCCCAACCCGGAGCTTATTGGATTTGAGGAGCAGGGGCACAATATCACCTGCGTGAAGCTGGTGAAGCCGCGGGGGAAGGTCTTCGTTGACACGATTTCGTGGCTGCTCGTGGTCGCAACCGTGGCAGAGGTATTCCTCATTGCGGTAGAATGCCAGACCGGCCCCGAGGGCGTGCACGGCGTAACACTATACCGGACAGGCCTCTCGATCTCGGTGCGAGGTATCAACGTCACCGCGATTGAGGGCTCGGCCAAGACGGGACGCATATTCTTCGGCGAGGGAAATTCGGAAGACGTATGGGAAGTGAACTATCAGCAGGAAGATAGGTGGTTCTCCAGCCGGTGCAGCAAGACGAACCATGTCTCCAAGTCCATCAGCCTGCCCACCCTGCCTTTTTACCACACCGCTAAGCGAACGGGGATCAAACAGATGGTCATGGACGACTCTCGGAACCTCCTGTATACACTATCTACGAACGGCACCATCAAGGTCTTTCATATGAGGACACCGACGACACTTGACTGTGTCATCACCCGAACGCTTAGCAACATCCGAACAATGTGCAGCCACGTCGTCCGCCAATCTGCTGTTTTAGACAAGCTGCAGCTTGTGGGCATAGACCCAATATCCGCCTCCGAAGCCGAGCACCTGTCTCTCATGGTCACTACATCAACGGGCGTTAGGTTATACTTGAGCACTACGTCCGGTGGTTGGTTGAGTGACAGCACGACCGCACCTAGCAGCATGGCTATTAGGCATATCCGTTTTCCGCCGTCTGACGGTCAATCAATCTCCCAACCCGCCATTGGTAGCCAGCTACAGCCATATCAAGGGGGCACTCCCATCGGATTCGACTCTGCCTTTTTGATGCAGACCGTCGCTGGATTTCGGTATGCGCCTGGATCGTTCTTCTGTATCGTGGAGAGGAACCCGAATGACGATCACCACACCCTCTTCGTATCAGCACCACACTCGGGTCAGCTTACCAACCAACAAGAAGTGCCTCGATATTGCGAGACTGGCCAGAGCATACAGCTTGTTGGGAAGATGCAGGATATTGGCCAGGTTTCGGAGCGCTTCTCAGCAAGGGACCAACCGACAGGGTTCGGAAATGTGCTTGCGGTGCAATTCGACAAGCCTGTCAGCGAATATGCCATCCTGACGCACTGGGGAGTCGAGACTGTGCGAAGACGGAGGCTGGTGGACATATTCGCGGCCATAATTAAATATGGCGGGGGCGCGGAGGGGGTGGATGGTGATGTCCGCAAATTCGCAAAGCAGTACGGTCTCACTGAAACGGCGTCGACAGCGCTAGCGGTAGCATGCGGTCAAGGTTCCGACGTTGGCCCGGATTCTCGGATCGCCAAAGTCACTGATCCCGAAGTTCTCGAATTCGCACGAAAAGCGTTCATTGAGTACGGCGGCAAGGCCCAGCTCACCGAAAGCGCAACTGTGGAGGGACTCAGCGTAGAAAACGTTCGCGCATCTCCACGTCATGATGGTATCGCCTTATACGTCGCTCGTCTTATCCGCTCGATTTGGGATACACCCATCATCAAGGAGGTGAAGACACCTGCTGGTCCCGCACTGCAGTCTACCCACAGAGTTTCGAAGCTTCAGGAGATACAGCGCGCTCTCATCCAATTACAAGAGTTCTTGGACACCAATAAAGCCTTCATAGACGGCCTCGCCGGACCGGAAGCCCTAGGACGAGTAGCCTCGCGGCAGGAAGAGGTGGAGCTTCAGGGCGAAAACCGGGCTTTGACGAGCTTGGTGCAGATGGTAAACAACATCATTGAGGGCATTGCATTCGCCTTGGTTCTATTCGAGGATCGCCTAGAGGATATTCTTCTGTTGCTTCCAGCGGACTCACGGCTGAGCGTCCGAAAACTCACCTTCCACGGTCTATTCGCGGTAAAAGAGGGCAAAGATCTTGCTAAGGAATTGGTGAAGGCGATCGTCAACCGCAATATTACTAAGGGTTCCAATGTGGAGACGGTTGCCGAGGCGCTCCGGAGGAAATGCGGCAGCTTCTGCAGCTCGGACGATGTGGTCATCTTCAAAGCTCAAGAGAACCTGAAGAAGGCTGCTGACGTCGGTGCGAACGCTGAGCGAGGACGGATACTGCTGAACGACAGTCTGAGGCTGTTCGAGCAGGTGGCTAAGAGCCTCAGCTCGGAGCACTTGACTGCGGCGATAGACAAGTATATCGAGCTGGAGTTCTACGCAGGTGAGTTCCTATGCTGACACTGTTCCATCCTACGCTAACAGCCCATAGGCGCCATTCGTCTCACACTTAAGGTCGCGCAGGAGCTAGATCGAGGAAACAAAGCTCTCTCTTGGATAAAAGACGGACAACCCCCTCAGGACGCACGTCAAGTGTTCTACGAGAGGCGCACAGCGTGCTACGAGCTCGTCTTCAAAGTCATAGAAGCAGTAGAGCGGGCATTTGCTGCACAGGGTGTCGTCCAACAAGATGGGATCATCTCCCAGATAACCCGCCGCAAGTATGAAGCATACGAGCAGATCAACAACTCGGACGACGAGGTTTTCCAGAACTACCTATATGACTGGTACTTGTCCAAGGGCTGGGCAGACCGCCTCCTTGAGATCAACACGCCCTATGTCATCGACTATCTGCGGAGAAGCTCTGAAACCGATATTGCTCATGCGGACCTACTGTGGCGTTACTACGCTCACTGCCACGACTACCTGAGTGCTGCAGAAGTGCAGTTCCAGCTCGCCAAGAGTCCTTTCCAATTGTCATTAGAGAAGCGGATAGAATACCTCTCGCGAGCGAAGGCAAACGCCTCCACGCGAATGACCGGCTTCTCGGAGACAGGAGTTCGGAATAGACAATCAAGGCAAGAGCTGCTGAGGAACATCAGCGATCACCTTGACATTGCCAACATCCAAGACGACATTCTGCAACAGATCAAGAGCGACGCACGACTTCAGGGCCCGCGCAGGGATGAGGTAATCAAGACTCTGGACGGGGCTATCCAGCCTCTGGATGATGTAGGTTCCTCCTTTTACGACTTCTATTCGAATATGTACTTACGTATATTCTTAGCTCTACCACATGTACGCCGACCAAGCAGGCTACTACGACATCTGCCTGCTCATCTACCACTCGGCCGACTACCGCAACCTCCCCGACGTCCGCAACACTTGGTCCAACCTCATCGACCAAGTGCACAACAAAGCAATCAGCGAAGGGCACAACGCACCCTGGGAGCTCGTAGCCTACAAAGTCGAAGACATTGGTCGCCGCGTCGCGCTCAACGAGAACGTCTTCCCCGTCAACATCGTCTTGCAGATGCTTCTACAATACGACGTATCCCAGTATACCCATGATCCTAACGGCCCGCGCATAGCAGCTAATGGCCACGAGCTGCTTCTCTGCTCGAACCTTCTTTGGCCGATCGATGTCTTCGTCAAGCTCAATGCCCCGTTCGAATTGCTGGTCGCGACGCTGGAGGCGATGTGGTATGCACAGGAGCCACCGTTTAATACACGGAGTAGCCGCAAGTTGCTCATCAAGTGGATGATTTATACGGTTGAGCAATGGGGGCAGGTGAGCAGGAGACAAGGGTTGAAGTATGGAGGGACGGAGAACGCGATTGGGCTTGCGGATTGCTTGAGGGTTGTGCTAGGCAGTGGAGAGCTAGGCGGCGGGAGGGATGGCGGGGCCGAAGAAGCTGCGTGGGTAGAGAGGGCTCGCGAGGTTAGGGAAGAGGTAGAGGAGGCGGCGCGATGAGCATAAAAGCTAAGGAGGCCACGGTAGGGCCAGCATCGAGGTGCTACGATATAAGATGTGGGTCTTTTGTTTGACGAGTGGACTCTTTCGTGCTCTCTATTCTTTCTAGCGCTTGGCGTTGTTTAGGGCATTCTTTCAGGCTGGAGTCAAAAGCATCAATTTGGAGGACTTTGTAAGTTCCGGGAGCCGCGGAGCGTGAACCGCTGCGCCGGCTGGGGGCGATGCTTAGATACGAAACGCGGTCGCGTGCCGTCCATCTCTTTTCCTGGTGCCTTTTTCTGTGCCTTTTTCTGCTGCCTTTCCCTATTGCTGTCTCCCCACTGCATGCATGGCATTCCTGCTCGCGTCTGCCTGCCACAGCTAGCCGCCCCGTCTCCCCACCGGAACTCCAGCGGAGTATTTCCCTCCCCACAGGATCGTTCTCTCAAAGCTCCTTCTTCGTAACAGGCTGCAGACCCTCCTGCCTCGCCACAATCTGATCAAGCCTCGCATAGCAATCCACAGCCATAAAGACGCCTGTGTGACACACAAATCAGCTCACTTCCACTCACCCTCCCCCATCCACATCCACATCCACATCCCCGCCCAGCTCAAAATTCAAACTGAAATTGAAATTGCGATAGCACTCACCAACCCCCAAATACGCCCCATACAACCCCCCCAGCCCGCTCACCCCCCGCTGCTCCGGTCCCAACTCCTCCCAACTCAGCATCTCCGCCAGACACACCAGCGTCGTAATACTCGTCTCGAGGCCGAACACGAGCAGCGCGAGCGGGACGCGCGGGTCGGCGCGTAGGAGTGCGGGGATGGCCCATAGGGTGAGGGGCAGGTGGTAGAGGGCTTCGAGGAGGGTGAAGAGAGGGAACCAAGGGCTTTTGCGAGGGGGGTTAGTGTTGATTGGCGCGGGGGGGAGGGAGGGGGAAGGGGGATAGCAGGGAGAGGAGGCTTACGGGGGCGAGAAGAAGAAGCGGTCGCCGTAGGTGGCGATGTACCAGGTGCGGATGGAGGACATCCAGAGGGGTTTTAGGGAGGCAGGGTAGTAGGACGTTAGGTCGAAGGCTGGGGTTGGGTTAGTCGATTGGGTGCATGGAGCGTGGCAGAGTGTGGGGACTGAGAGATGGGGTGGATAGTGGAGAGTGGGTGGGTGGAGAGAAAGGTAAGAGTGGGTTGATGTGTGGAAAGTGGCTCTTTCCCGCCGCTAACCCCCTCTTCCCTCCAGTTCCCTACAAGTCGTACTCCCCCCAAAAACACTCCGCGCGCGAATCTCGCACACGCAGAAACCGCAGAAACCGCAGAAACCTCCGTGTAAACAAACAACAAAAACAAGCAGCAGCCCTGTATACTTACCAAGCATAACTGGCAAATGCGTCAAAAAGAAAACAAGATACACCAGGTCACGCTTCCTACTCCAGATAGAAGAAGCTGCCATGATAGCCGATATTTTATTGATGTTGTTATCTTTTTGGTAGTTTGTGGTGATGTTGTTGCAGTTGAGATGGAGGAAAAGGAGGCCGAGATTAGGACCTCGGGAAAAGTGGGTCCTTTACCTGAACGCGTGGTCCGTGCACGCACGTGGGGGTCTCGCGGCGAGCCCTTGCAAAACACCGGAGATCAGCATCAGCGGTGTAGCGGTGCGATCAAACAATGTGGGTCTACTCCGGGGCCGGGGTTCATCATGGCGTCACAGGTACCAACTTGCAACTGGTGGGGAAAATTGAAAGTAAAAATGCAGTATGCCACCCGTTTTGAGCCTGGTCCTCGTTCCACATCGCACACGTCCCTTCCCTCCTTCTACCTGCTTACCACCATCCCCAGTGCCCCCTACCATGCCCCGAAGCTCAAACAAGCAGATCAAATCAAATACCATCTTCCCCCAATACGCATACCATGACCTCCCCAAAGAGCACATTATGACAACCACCCTGGGGTATAAAGTGTCCAAAAATCATCCTTGCCTCCACATCAACAACATCAAAGAAATGACTGGATGAAGAAAGCCCAACCGTATATGTACACAGGTAGAGATATGATAGCAATCGCCCGCTCAAATCGCTCAAGAACCGGAAAGGACAGGAAAAAGCCAGGGGTAATGATAAGAAGAGAGATGCCGTATCCTCGTAGAAAACATGGTTCGCCAATCTGAGTGTCTGGAAAATGTGAAGGTAAAACCCGCGCCGAAGCGCCTTAAGGGAATAGGAAAGTACTGGGTCGCCGTTCGAGCTTACATGCTGCCTGCGCCAGGGACGAGCATTTCGATGCACTTGGTCAGCAAGTTGCTCGCCTCGTGCAGGAGCTCCCACCTCGTCTTCTTGAACATGTCGCGCATGAGGATGAGAAGGCCAAGGCAGGCGTTCCGATCGGGCATCTTCGCAAGATCATCGGGCGCGCGAACACCGCCCACTCTTTGGAGGAAGCGGACCATATCCGTGACTTTGTCTTCGTACTTAGTCAACACGTAAGGTGACTTGACGGCTCCATCGAGTGCATAGCCGTACGACCATACTATAAGAGTGGCGAAATACAACACCCATGGTCGGTTGAGCAGGAAGTCGTCGCGAGCAGAGTAATTGAAGCCTGTTGAAGGCGAGCCATGTTCGTCTGGGAGCATGACGTTAGACAAGAAGCGGAGGGCATAGAAGGTTGCGTCTCGTGCCCTTGCCGTCGGTGCCCAGTGTTCCTTCATCCGTCGTTGAGCCCCGTTGTAGTCCTGAGGGGTGATCGACCTTCCAAGCAATCTGGTAGCGCCAGCGTAGATCTGGCAATCAACTATATCAACATGCATGGCCATATGGGCAAGGTGGTGGAGGACAGTGCGCGACTCAAAGACGTTCTCGTCGTCCATTCCGTTGGAGTAGCCGTACGCATTCGGTGCAGAGAGGTCGCTCGGTCGGGCAAGCGAGGTATCGAAATCCTGTTTCCAAAAGTCGAAAGCGCGCGTCAGTGAGCCTCGCCATTTATCACGTCCACCCAGTGCTTGAGATACTCCGAGTGAGCTAACTTGCAGGTCTCGCTGGTTCATATGCCAAGACACGCTTAGTAGTCCGGCCATTAGGATGGTCCGCCCAAAGGAGTTGGTCCTCACGGTTTGCCCATTCAATGTCTTCTTAAGACCGTCAAGGAAAGTCGTCTGCTTGATACCGTTGGCGTGCAAGCTTGCCTCGACCCGGCCGACTTCGGAGCTGCTTGTAGCGGACCAAAGCGCCTCATCGCAGGGCAGCGGTAGGCGCATCTCATGGGCGACCATGACTGCGCTGTGCCCGAACATGGTCGCGTGTATACTGTCCATGACGAATGCTGCAAAAGCGGCTCTTCTTGTTGCCTCGTTCGTGATCCAATGATTCCACCACTCATCTGGGGTATTCACAGGGCCATTAGGCTTGGCATCCTTGACGCTGGGCGGCGAGTCCATGGCGGACCTACCGATCAACGAGCTACCTCTCCGCATCAGCGTTAGAGTGGTGGCATGATGGATATGCGCTCGCTCGTGCAGCGGCCGCGTAGAGTACATCTTCTCGAACACTTCGAGGAGGAGCAGGGCCTGGAAGACCCACAACTTCGCCGGTGGACGAAAGTCTGCATCCATGAATATCTCCCAACGAAGATGCCAGGCAAGGAAATTGGAGAGCTGACTGCACGCTTGGGTGATTTCGTGTCCATGGCTCTTCTCCAAGCACGATGCGCCAAGGCACATGATGCACAACAAGAGAAGATCCGGACAAGATGTAGCGTTGAACGTCGGCTTGTGCAGAATTGGAAGCTGTGGGTGGAAGTGCACCCAATAAGAGCTGATGTAGGTCTGCATCATATGCAGACTCAGAACGTGATGGTCATCGTCCTTGTTGCCCTCCAGAATGTCTTCCTTTTGCTTCTTCACCGGCGCGTGGTCGGTCTCGTTGAAGCGGCCGATGATTAGGTCCAGCAGGTCTTTGCGCTTCTCCTCGGAAAGCACGGATTCGGGAAGGGTGGTGTCCAGGATACTGTTAACAGCCATCGGGTGCGCCGGAGGTGCCGGATTATTGAAATAACCTGCTACAGATGGATCGTAATTGAAATATGGCGCCTGAAGGCCGATTTGCGAGGATGCACCAGCTGCGGAACTCGTGCTCCCAGAGCCGGCGGGGTAGCCCATCGGTGACGCGCCCGGACCAAAGTTGGAGTCATTGAACAGCCACGCAGCAAAGTCATCAGCCATGGCAAACGGCGAGCGGCTGTAGCCTTCGCCGCCAAACATGGGAATGGCGTAGGAGGGTGTTTGATCCAGCATGGCTTCGGACACTCCGTTCATCCTTGTGTCAATCTGGGAGGTGGATTCTACACCATTCATGGGCGTTTGTCCAGAGGTGCCATTATAGTATTGATTCTCTTGATCCCTCGACACCGGGGTGCCTGATTGCTGAGGATATTCTGGTGGCGGCAAAGACGATAGGGGAGGGAAATTCTGCTGTGCCTGGTACCCACTGTTGGGATTGGCTTGATACGAAGCCGACGTCGCCGACGGCGGATAAGACTGCGACGGCGTCGCGGCAGAGTTGTATGGCGAGCTCGAACCGTACGACGACAGGTTCGAAGTCTGCGCGCGTAATTCCGGCCGCTGGAAATTATTTCCATTGCCCAGATGTGGGGAGCTATTGAGCGGCGGCCGTCCGCTTCCGAAGTTGCTGAGGCTGGAAGGGCGGGGTGGGGGTGCAAAGTTCCCAGCGCCCTGGGCCTGCATATCGTAAGGCGGCTGGGTCTCGCGATACGATTCGTCACTCCCTGCCCTATTCAGCGAATCTTGCCTGGCCATGTTGGATGCAGGCGAATGGAAATTTGGCGGCGATATTTGCGTTCCTGGGGTCGACGCATTTGGGACTGCGGACGCAGGGGACTGTAGCCCAAACGATCGCTGCGAGCCTCCTTGCTGTACCTGTGGCAAGTTAGCAGAGCGTCGGCAGTGGGATCTAGGGCTGCCTTTACGGGAGAGTCTTTCATGGGACCTAACTTGTTGGCCGTCCCGCTCTTGTTCGCCATGGCCGCAGTCACGATGGGATTGAGGTTCTGCATGAAGGTGTCCTTGCGCAGCAGCTGCGAGCCGCGCGCAGTATGTCTCTCCTTGTGCCGCGCACACAAGTCTTGTCGGACGAAGGATCGGTGGCAGTCTGGGAAGTCGCAGTGGTATATTTGCTTTGGGTTGTCTGCAGTGTTGTTGTTAGCGCTCGATCCGACCTCAGCGGTGACTGGAGTTGAGGTGCGGCCCGGCGACGGTCGAGTTGTGATCTGTGGTGGTGCAATGTGTGAGCGGCGCAGTGACTTACGGTTCAACTGGTGCCGGTAGAGATGCTCTGCTCGCGAGTAGCTCTTGCCGCAGCCCTCGTGCGGACACTCAAACTTCTTGTCCAGCCCCTTCCTGCTTCTCCTCCGCTTCCGCGAGGAGCCTGTGGCCTCGCCACCGTCGTTGCCCTCGCCATTGTGGTCTCCATCGGCCTCCTCGCGCTCGCGCCGGCGTCCTCTGTTGTCGTCGCGGTCGGGAGATGCGGGGGTGGGCGGCTCGACGGCGCCGCTGGTGGTGTCCATCTTCTGGGGGAACTCAGTCTGGATCTTGCCAAAGTCCGGCGCGTGCCCTGCATGCATTGACAGAATTTGAGCCGTCATCGCCGGTAGGCAGGGCGGGCGTTGGGTGCAGCAGCGGTGCGTGTCGCTAGGGAGAGTGCTAGGGCTGTGTTTGTGTCGCCGGGGTGGCGGGGGGTGCTCGCGTGTGAGGTTACGGCAAGTGAGGTTGGTGTTAGTCAAGACGGGCGGTTGAAGGCTCGGAGGTCGGCGCGCATGCTCAGCGTTCGAGATCACGGCTCAGGCTGGTTGCACGGCACCCCCCGTAAAGAACAGTGAGGCGACGGCGATCAAGCAGCGGCTGGGAGGGCACGAGTGGGACGATCACGGGACTAGTTTGAGGGATGCAGCCGCAGAAGTGTTGCTTGGGCGGAGGCGAGCTGCTGGCGACGGCGACGGCGACGACGACGACCGACGACGATGGTTTGGGCTGGTCTTGACGGGGCGGGCAGGGCGTGGAGGGGTGCGGATGGGATTACTGTAAATCGCTCGGAGTGCTCCGCTGCCAGATGACCTGCAGCAGGCGCGCGCTCACTGGCTGCGGAGGCGAGACTGGCGAGGAACGTGGAGCTGGCGGTCCGCTGGGGTCCGTCGGGACGCTCGAGGATGGACTGACGACTGGGCCAGATTGGGGCAGACGTGGGGAAGAGCGACAGAGGGCGTGCGGGCGGACGAGGATGGGGGTGGGAGCGGGCGTGGATATGAGAGAGGCCGGAGGCGGCGGGAAGACGCGCGAGAGGGAGCGTGCAGCGTCGGGCTCGGTGGAGCAGCAGGCGTGCGACGTGATCTCCCGCAGTTGCCGCGCCGATAAGATTTGTGCTTCGGGCTGAGAGCGACGGGCAAAATGCATGCCCTCTGCGCTCGCATTCGCAGCCAGCCGGCGCAAAAGAGGGGTCGGGTGGGCTGGAGGCTGCTGCGCCGGCGGGCCACCTGCCAAATGACGGCGCCCTGCCCGTCAGCAATAAACGTGCACCATACCTAGGCAAGAGGCATTCTGAGGGAGCTTCGAGGCGCGACGACGCGCTGCACGAGCAGACGCAAGCACTCCGAGCACCTGCAGCAGCCCTCTGGAAGTGTGGAGAAGCGACGCCTGAGGCTCGGCGTGGGGGGCCCGGCGCTGCGTGGGGGTCCGCCGCAGCACAATATCTTGCGTAAATAGTCCACCACCACTCCCAGGCGCTCGACGCGTATGGCTGGCGGGGCACAACGAGATACTGTATCACCAACCTGTGCCTGTCCTGCACAGGGCTGCAGCAACGTCCACTAACGCGCCCTCCCAATCTCTGCGCGCAAGGAGCCCGGGAAGCCTCGAACCACTCCCGCCGGCAGCGCCCTCACCAGTCTGCCATCGCCGTCTGCCCCAATAACAGTCATGCCCTCAGTGAGTCGCACTAGCGCGGCTAGAGCGTCACGTCCGGCCCCTAGCTGCCTAGGGCATTGATTCCCTAGCCTCCTCCTGCTTTCCTTCTCGTCCAAGTTATCTCCTCTTCCATTACTTCCGCTCGACTCCCATCACTAAATACCATCACCTCATCGCACGTGCCGCCCTCTATTCACGCCTCTCCATTGGCTCCGGCCCGCCTCTTTTGCTGGTCCTCAAGCCGCTTACGGCCCGTGCTACGCCCGGCGTCCCGCCTCTCCAATCACGCCCGCTTACCCCAGATCCAGGAGGGGGCACGCATCACGCGTTCGAGCAGGACAAGCCAAGGCCCTGTTATTGTGGCGCTCTGCATTCGTTGCAGGCATGCCGAACATGCAGCGGCCAATCGAGCGCCCGAGAAAGGTCACTTTTCTTTTCGCTATCCGAAGGCGGACCCAGTATGAAGCCTTCTTCCTGGATGACACGTCTGCTGGCGAAAGCCAAAACTGAAATCGAAGGATGATGAAAACTTTTACTGACCACCTGGGCACACGTAAGTGTAGGGGTAGCCTGTCGTACGCAGCGGTCAAAACAAACGCCCCAGATGCCACTCGCGTGTCTCGAGTCCACATGCCAAGCAGGCTTGCAACACGCAATTCACGCTCCTCGGCCCCTTAAACTGATCGCACAGCGCCTCTGTCCCGACCTCAAGGAGTCAAAATGTCCCCGGTCCAAGGTCTCGGGGGCGCAGTCTACGCCTCAGCTCGGCATCATCGCTCCCTGGCCCTGGCAGAGATCAAGATTGACCGCCGCTCACCAACTGTTGCTTTTTCGCTAGCGAATGCCATGTTTCATTTTTTCTTTTATTGCGCCGCAACCAGCTTCCGAGGAACGTCCCTCAGGATAGGCATTCGTAGGCGGCCGCTTGGATGCTAAGATAAATCGTGGCTCAGGTCGCCCTGCGATTGGGTGCCGCGCTGCAATTAGTAATCTGATGGACGCATAAGATCGTGCAAAAAGATATTCGCCTTTCCAGGAGCACGCGACCAGAAAATTAGAGACGCTTAGTGACGTGGGATATGCCCCAAGTACGGAGTACCTGCAGTCCTCTTTGGAATTGTCCTGTTTCGAAAGAGGGCTTTAGCGAAAGACCAGAAAGATGTTGAGTGCGGTCTGAGAGCCGCCAATATTACTCTTTTCGGCTGTGCCTGAAGGACAACAGACTGCATGGTATCTCGCATAATCCGAAACTCAACGCGCAGATAATGTCCGCCCAATGCTCCCCCCGGGCCTAAATATTAGAATTACTGCCTTTAACACTGTCCCATTAAGGTTACAAAGCTGCGTCTGTGCATGCAGCTACTCGCTTTCGGCGGACTTATCTGGATCTGCAGTAGCCTCGTCCTTCTCCGCCTTCTCCGGATCGGCCGGGCCTGATTTCTCCTCCGCCTCTGGCTCGACTTCCTCCGCGGTCTTCTCGTCAGGAACCGCTACTTCTGCAGTAGCGCTCTCCGCGGCTGCGTCGGCCTCTTTGCCGTCTTTCTCGGGCTCAGAATGGTCCTCGCTAGCACTTTGCTTTTCAGGTTCGCCAGCATCTTGGGAGGCTTCGGCAGCCGCAGGCTCGGCTTCGTCTGTAGATTCGGCTTCTTCGCTTATCTTCGGCTCCTCTGGTGGTGAGGTATCTTCGGCAGGGGTATCTGAGATCTCAGATGCCAGGTCCATGTGAGAAGCAGGGGTAGGAGGTTCTTCCTTGGCTGAATCCTCCTCCTGCGCCTCTTCTTCATTCTCCTCCACGACTGTGGAGACAGACGTGGCACCTACGGACGGTGAGTGCCGATGTCGTTTCGTGGTCCCGGCTGTCGACAGAGTATGGTCACCCCCTTCGATCACCGTGGAGTTATCCGACTCTAGCGGCCCGGGCCCAGATGGTTCCCGCTTAAGGATCAAGGGCGGGGGCATGGGCGCCGTGGCCGTGGACGGCTCTGCGCCTTCCGCTTCCGGTGGAATGGTATAATTGTCTTCAGGTATCAGGCCATACACATCGCATACGGTCTTAAACAAGATATACAATCCCGTGCGTCCTTCTACTTTCCAGAACATTTCGCGGTGCTGGAACCAGGCATGTGCGAATATTCTATACACGCGCCTGAAGATGTTGGTCAAGTTCCGTATCTGCTGGTGCTGTGTCGACTGGTCGGTGCCCATAGCTAGCCTCGACGGGAAGTTCTTCGGCGACGTCAAGGTATTCGCCGCCCAGTCCAACGTGTGGCAGCAGTAGTCAATGGCACAGCAAGACTTAGGCGGATCGTGGACGGCGCAGAGGTACTGCCATTCGGACGCGCGCATCTCCGGGCAGGTTATGGAAGAGCACGGCGGGTTGTCGGAAAATAGGGCGATGATGATGGAGTTGACCTTCTGCGTGAGGAAACGGCACAGCTCGTAAAGCCATAGCGTCTTGTCGATGTTCTCCGGTGGTTGCGCGAGCTTATGTGCCATCTCTCTGTCCACCGGTATTGTGCTGTTCGAGCCGAGGGGATGTGTGAGGAAGTTGTGAAGGGCTTTCAGATGCTCCGTCAATTGGAATGCTGAGTCTACCTGTCCGCTGGTTAGCATTGAGCCTTTCGGTCCCAAGCCTTCGTTGAGCTCGCGCAGGCGGCCTACCTCGGACAAGTCCACCAGCGGTGGGCCTTCAGCCATATCCTCCGCTTTTGTGCCAGGCCGTATCCTTCGCGATGCACCGTGGTCCAGGCTGCTGAACAGCTTCTGCTGCTCTTCCGACCCTGCGATAGGCGACTTAGGACCAAGCTGGTCTTCTGCGATCGGCGGGGGGCTGGGAAGCCGAGGAGAGCTCGATGGGGATACGGCGGATGCCATTGCAAGTCAAGCGAGCGGAGGGAGAGCGCCGTGCTTTGGCGGGGGTGGGGGACGTTGTTTGTTGTTCGATGTCGTTGCGAACCTAAGCTCTCGAATCCGCAGTTGAAGGGTACGCTAGTCCGAATACGGAATGGTGGATTTCAACACCAGGCTTTCTTCTTGTGGGTGGCCAACCATTCCGTCACTCTCAGCGCAGTCCCACATGTAACAGTGTGCCAAAATTCTCCTCCATAAGTAAGTCCCGCAGTACATTCTAATGCCCTTCGTTGCGCACGTTCCCTTTTCATCAACGTCCCAAGAGCCAGCAAAGCGGAATACCGAAGCGGAGCGTCGGAATCGGACCTCTGCCCGTACCTATATCCACCCTTGGCCCCTGGCTACAGTCTTGTTTCTGATAGCATTTTTCACGAAGCACCCTCTTCCCTCCACTTTAGCGTTCATCGACTCATCTCTAACCCTTCTACAGCCTGGGTCTGCTCACCTGCGCGCACAGTTGTTCCACCAGGATTACCCTGCAACGGCTCAACACTTGATTCGCATTCATTATGGATGCCGATTCCTCAGATGACGAAATTCCCAGTCTTATGCAACCAGAAGCAAATGTCAAAGTCGTTGCCGACCAAGATGACGAAATACCGGACCTTGTTCCTTCCGCGGACAGCGCACCGCTCAGTAAAGTGCCGATTACAATTGTGACTGGGTACCTAGGTGCTGGCAAGACGACGTTACTCAACTATATTCTCACAGAACAGCACGGAAAGAAGATAGCAGTAATCTTAAACGAGTTCGGCGATTGTAAGTTTATTTCCTGCGACGTTTACGTGTGTAATACTACCCCCGGACAAATTCTAGAAGACTGACTGTCGTGCAAAGCAATCGATATCGAAAAACAGCTTACAGTATCCGACGAAAACTCCACAGAAGCAAAACCAATACCCTTTGTCCCGTTGGCGAACGGCTGCATATGCTGCTCCGTCAAGGATGTCGGAGTCGCCGCTATCGAAAACTTGATGGAGCAGCGTGGCAAGTTTGACTACATCCTGCTCGAAACCACCGGCCTCGCAGACCCCGGAAATATCGCCCCGCTTTTCTGGCTGGATGACGGTCTAGGGAGCAGTATCTTCCTCGATGGCATAGTCACGCTCGTTGATGCTAAAAATCTGCTCAAAAGCTTGGACCAAGGCTATGGCGACGAACCCGAGAAACTCGAGGGGAGGAGACATGAACATGGCAATGAACATGGACACGACGAGCACGGCCCGCTCCTAACAACTGCACACTTGCAAATCAGCCATGCTGACGTCGTCTTGATAAACAAAGCGGACCTTGTCTCGGAAGATGAACTGAGACAGGTCACACAACGAGTACAGTCTATCAATGGCTTGGCCAAGATCAAGACTACAACAAGGAGCCAAGTCCCCGAATTAGAAGGCCTCATCCTGGATCTCCACGCTTACAATGAAGTCACCGACGCTGATTTGCAGTTCGCGGGCAAGGGACACAGCCATCTTGACCCAGTGAGTTAGCGAGCCTTATATGGATCTACCCAAACTTACTTCTTCGCCAGACTATCTCTACAAGCACTATCGTCTTCCCTGCTATAAACAATGACCAAGTGGAGCATTTCGATAGATTCCTCCGCACAATATTATGGGAAGATGCACTGCCTGACGGCAAACCACACGCCAAGTTCGAGATCCATAGGCTGAAAGGCCGCATACCTGTCAGAGACAGCAACGTCCTCCTGGTACAAGGCGTAAGGAATATCTACGACATGAATGAGGGCAAAGCAGCAGGCGAGTCAGACGCCGAAGCGAAGCTGGTCCTCATCGGAAGAGGTGTGGATCAGGAAGCTTTTCAAGAAAGCATCACAGTTACCCTAGGCTTCTGACGCTTGCAGCATGGCATTTCGATGTATTTCAATTAAAAATTATCACTCATCAAACAACTCAGACTACCGCCGTCTTTTCGGTCGCATCCGTCAAACCCTACTCGTCTCTTTCTCAGTCTCCAGATGCACAGCCTGTGCGTTGCTCTTATTGCTCTTCTTTACACTCCTCGTGCTCAACGCGCTTGCAATCGCGCAGACTCCAAATGCGATGGCGACTAGGTAGACGACCTTGAATGCACCAACATACGAAGTCTTGACTGCCAGCATTGCCGCCTGGATTGTCTCCGGGTTAATACCCGGAACTTTCGCGTACGCCGCAGGAGTATTCAGCGCAGTGGCCTTGAGGAGCGAGGTGAGCGATCCAGAGAATCCGGTATCGGCCGTCATGCGCTGCAGCGTTGGACCAATTTTCGACGCATATCGGGAAGTGTAAATCGAAACGTAAATGCTGGTTGCAACAGCACCTCCGATCAGTCTGAAGGTCGAAATCAAGCCCACCGCAACACCGATGTCGTTTTGATCGTCCAGGCCCAGACTAACCATACCGAAGCTCAACGGACTTGGTGGCAAGTTACAGGCCGAGACGATAATGACCGTAGCGATTGCTTGCGCTTTGTCGTTGATACCGATACTAGCCATGGATCCGATGAGCGCTGTTTGAGCCGTGATAAAGCCAACAAGCTGCCAGCGTTCGTGGCCGATCCATGGCATGACGGTGAGACAGTACCACCCTGCCACGATTGTACCGAAAGAAACCATGTTCGCGTACACGCCCCGGATTATGGTGTCGTTTGAATTCAGGAAGAGGAGGGTTGATTGGCGGGGCCAGAGCACGTTCATGCTGTAGTACAGCATCCCGGCGACGAAGCAGACGATAAGTAGCGCGGTGAAGTCTCGCCATTTCTTAAATAGCCTTGGCGGGAGGATCGGGTATTTGAGGTTGGCGTAAACTTCCCAGAAGGCGAGGGCGACGAAGCAGACGAAGGCTATAACGATCGGAGCAATGACGTGAGCGCTGGACCAGGGGTACGATACGCCTCCCTAACGAATTGTTAGCTGCCAAATCTTCAAATATAAGACCGTATTACCCAATTAAGCCCCAGGAGCAACAACAAACATCCAGCAGTGAACAGCCAGAGCCCGACATGATCCAGCTCTTTCACCAATTCCCATTTGCCTTTCCCATCGTCCTCATGCTTCGTTTCAAAGGTCGGAGGCCGATAAAACACCCACAGCATCACCGCCGTCGCCCCCTCCATCGCAAAGCAAAACCAATAGCAAGCCCTCCACCCAATCCCCGTATACTTCACAAACGCATACCCAATCAGCGGCCCAAAACTACTAACATGGTTCGCGAAAATCATCACTCCCAGCGTCGCAAACCGGTATCGATTCGGCACAAGCTCCTGCGCACACGCAAAACACATCTCTTGGAAGCCGCCGCCGAAGCCGAAGAGCACGCCAGCCGCGATCATCTGGGGGATGGATTGGCCAGTTGCGCCGACGAGGGCCCCGATTGCGGCGGATATAGCGCCTGTGAGCAGGAACCAGCGGCGGCCAAAGATGTCGGCGAGACGGCCCCCAACAGTCACGATGATAGCAGCACCCAGGTTCCAGCATACGGTAATCCAGGGGTATCTGGGGTCGGGACCGAGGTCGGCGTTTATGTAGGCCAGGATGGCGGCGGGCATGATGAGCGTGAAGAGGTAGGATTCGTACATCATTATGAGAGACTGGTATTGCGTTAGCGTGTTGGAGGCGAACATGTCGACGTAGAAAATGGCATACGAGAATGGCCATCTTCGTCTTGAAGGAGATCTTGGGTCGTGGCTCGTCTGTGGAGTCGGTGCTGCTGCCATGGTCGAGCGTCTTCTCGACGGCATCGACTTCTTGGATGTTCGTCTTTTCCTCGTTGAGGGCAGACATGTTGACGTTACGTCGGGCGAAACGAGCAACGCGTAAGGAAAGGGAGGAAGAAGGCAGAGATAAGAGATGAGGGGAAGAAATCCTTTCCTGCAGCTCGACAATCAGGGACACCGAACCAACCTCGCGGATCCTCTCTCCATCAAATACTCGGCGTCTTCGGGAATCCCATCGTCTATTTCCGGGTCTCTACCGAAAATTCCTAGGTTGGTGGCGCCGCTTGCGAGTCGTTCGCGAGAAACGACCCCGGGAAGGGACCAAACAAGCCCCGCCCAGCTCCACCATCCCCGGAACCTGCGGAGAGCATCACACCGTGAGCGGTTAGCGGCCGAATAGCGTTCGTGGGGTTGACAAGATGGCGCACAAAAGCGGGGTGGAAAAGTGATCCCGAGGGAGTGGGATGATTCATTAGCGAGGCGCGGGGAGAGCCGGATCTACTAGCTGCAGACAAAGGCCGACTGAAAAGGGTTCACTACTACTAGGAAACACGACAATTCTACTGTTCCAGCCCGTCATAATTGCATTTCATCGGGCGGAGAGGCGGGCCAGCGCTTAAAGCCAGTGAGCTATCTAAGGTCTGGCAAGCCTATCAATATCCAGCCGAACTGGACACAACGACCAAAGCACGTGCAAAGGTATCTCGCCTAAAACCAACCCTCAGGGAAGTTGGAAAACTGTCGCGTCACAATGAACGTCGAAGCCTATTGTAACGCCCCCTTTGGTCCGATTAAGCCTGGGCGCTGACCGCAACACTACCTTCAGGAGCCTTCGACTTCTTTTCCTCCTCTCCGCGGAGCTTGTCCTGCAGGGCCTTGAAATTCCTGGTCATCGCGTTCCTCGTGAACTCCTCGCCCGTAACCAGCGGGTACTTCTTCAACGGCCCCTGGATTCTCGCGTCCTTGCACGGCTGGTTGAAGTACGCAATGCTGTAGCGCTCACCATAGTAATCACCAGGTTCGCATGGTGCCTTGACACGGTGGAATGTCGACTTGAAGCGGTCGTCGGACCAAGACATGAGCAGATCACCTACATTGCAGACTACAGAACATATCAGCAACAGTCACGCTAATGACGCAGGATGCACAACTTACCAATGGCGTTCTTCTCAGCATCAGGCTCCACTTTAGTCCACGCATCGCCATACCCAAACGAGGTCGAGACCTCACGCCCCGGGCAGATCTCCAGCCCCGACTGCCCGGCCTTCTGGAACAACAGGGTAAGGAAGTCCCAGTCCGCATGTGCGCCAGCCCGGTGGAACACTTCGCCCGTCGGATTCGGCATCTGCGGCGTCTCAAAGTAGTGCAGCAGTCTGCAGACCGTCTGCGACTCGGGCCGGCTGACATCGTGCGCTTTGATGAAGTAGTCGTCGGCGAAGTTTAGGCCGCGGGCGAAGCACATCATGAGTTTCTCGCTAACGGTTTGGGCTTGGTGCATGAAGAAGAGGGCTTCTCGTTGGAAGCCTGGGAGTGCTGAGTCATCGAGCCATCGGCCTTAGTGTTGTTGTTAGCTATCTAGGTATGACGATGACAATATGTGATGGACGAGTGGGTACATACCGTTCATAGCCTCGCCAAACTGCATCTGATAAGACTCCTTGCGATCGACCGCGCCAGTAGACGGTCGGATCTGAGAGTTCTTCTCCCACCCAGCGTTATGCTGTGGGGAGAAGGGAACGTAAGCCTTCACATTGTCTGGCTGGTTGAAGAAGCGCGCCGATTGGTCGAAGATATTGTCGACAGACGAGCGTGGAATGCCATGGTCGACTACGCAGAAGAAGCCGACATTTTCGGCCGCGTCGACGAGTTCTTTGGTGATTTCGTCGATGCGGGCGTCGAAGTCGCGCAGGGAGATGGTGGGGACTGGGCGGTCGACGTACTTGGTGGGTGCCATGGCGAGTGCTTCTAGTTGTTGCTGGGTATAGGCCATCGTGGGGGAGAAGGTGGTTGTTCTTATACCTCGGTGGCCGCTGCGGTAGGTGTCTTCGACTTTTCTCTGATGAAGCAGGAGGCTTGACGCTCCCATCGAGGTTGCCATGCTCATCGCATGTCGACCTGAAGGCGGCCGAGGTGAGCGGCCGAGCATAAGCTGCATATGGTTGCGGATCGCAAGCCGAAGGAGGGGTTTGATATGGGGTAGCCTCTGATTGGCAGATAGGCGAGCGTGCACGGTGCACAGGGGAAAGCCGACCTCCGAGCGGATTTCAGACGGCGAACTGCGGCCGCAACACCGCCAACTCCGCCTTCTCAACCTCCACCTCGAATGTGTACCCGCCATGGATGATGATGGTTCTGGTACACTCAGGGGCCAGCGTGCCCGGCTCACGTGCACCGAGTGTCATCGTCGCAAAATGTACGTACCTAAACTTTACCCGCCGAGGGCCTTCAGGAGCAGCGTTCCCAGCCAGTAAGTGCTAAAACCTTTGCAGCAAATGCGATAAGAACATTCCTTGCGGCACTTGCATCAAAAGGTAAGGACGGATCAATCATCTAGGACATTACCACTGAGTTCAGGCAGAGGAATGGGCGATTTGTGCGGTCGCGAAGAGAATGCAGTGGCGACAGCTACACCGGCGCGCCTGCCTAGCGAATCAGCGGCTACGAATGACGCCGTCCAGACGCTGCTGCGTCGTGTAACGCAGCTCGAAGCCAGGCTACAGCAGAACCATCATTCCAGTTTGAATCAGACCCCTGAACGCACTCGAGATCGCTCGGGCCGACCAGTAACTCCCGCAGATAGAACAGTGGAAGAAACCGGCTCCCCTGCGGACGTAAATGACGGCGATGCAGCTACTGTGCTTGAGTTCTTAGCCTGGGGCCGCAGGAAGGATGTCGACTTTGCGAACGCTCCCGAACATGAAAGCGGCCCCAGGCGACATAACTTTGGCCAGGAAGACAGTGCGCCTGCCACCAACATCCTCACAGGGAGCACTAGAGGAGTGCAGCTAGACATGTACGTAGATTGCGGTACACACTCCAGCAAGTCAACCTTCAACAGCGGAGAGCTCCTCCCGAGGGCCTTCAGCAGGTAAAGCTAACACATGCTGAAGTGCAAACTATCCTCCCCTTCATCTCAGACATCTGCTAAGTATACCGCCGCGTTCGCAGGTTAGAGGCGCTGCTCCCGAGCAGAGATCACATCACCCTCCTGGTTGAGTACCACAGCAATTCTCTCCTCTGGTATCATGGATCATACTCTTCCAAAATTTTCTCAAATGATCTCAACACGTTCTTTTCTGAACACGGAGGAGATATTTGGCATGAAGAGCTCAACCTCCAATGGTTAGCACTGCTCTTTGCTATCATGACCGGGAGCATGACTTGCGCGTCTCGAGCTACATATCGCGCATGGGGCTTCTCCAATTCAGAAAAACCGACTTTATCCCTTCGATGGTATGAGGCGACGATTACATGCCTGAATATGGCTAGGTACATCGAGGTTCACACTATCTACTCCGTACAAGCGATTGCGACTTTGACCATCTCCGCTCACATCTTGGGCTATTCGAATAGCCAGTCGGTTCTCCTCGCCTCAGCAGGGCGGATAGCACAAAGCTTGGGCTTACACAGGCTCGGATCCGAGCCAGTATCAACACCTCCTGCCCAGCTTCGCAAGCGCGAAGCCGGTAGGCGCGTTTTCACCCAACTATGTACTCAAGACTGGTTCAGTATTCCTTTTTCGGAATCCTATGCGCTCAATCCTAGTTTCATCCGCACAGCCAAACCGCTGAACTGCAACGACGATGACATGAAAGTCCAGCCTCAGTCGACACCCACCCAGGCGAGCTACTGCAACTACCTCTACGATATTGCGGCCCTCATGCCGCAGTTGCTCGATGCCATGGCCCATTGCAACACCTTGCTCACCAAGTATGAGCAGGTGTTGAAGTACGACGACAAGATGCGGAAGCTTGCGACGGCATACATGCCGACCTTCTTGTTGGCGAATGCCCCTGTCGCTGCTGAGTGGCCGATATATGTGAGCTGGGCACGCCGGTCGTTGACGATATGTGCCGGTAGGTATGCTGGCGGTAGTTTGCAGTACGTACCCATGCTGACTCTAAGCCAGCACACAAAATTATCATGATGTGAGTGTCATTTAAAGAGCAACTGTTCTAAATCTAATATCCACTAGACATCGCAAGTTTGTCGGGCTGTCTTTCACCAACACAGCATTCTCGTTCACTCGCCGCACTTGTCTTGCCGCTTCCAAGACAATCCTTAAGGAGGCATTTGCGGCGATCGACGAAAACGGACCGGTTTTGTGGATAGACCAAGCCTTCTCAGTGGCAGCCGGTATCATATTGAGTCTGGATGCTTTCCACAGGACACACGGCGAGAAAGAGTTCGAAGAGCATAAGCAACTTGTCGCAGACACTATTGAGTATTTGAGAGAATTCGAGCACAGTAAGATCGCATTGCGCGGCGTCAAGTTACTGTCGTTCCTGCAGCAGGAGCTCGACAGTTCCGGACCTATCGAATCAAGAAAGAGATCCCGCCCTGCCGAAGTGATCGGCTCTTCGCAACCGAGAAAAAGGGTGCGGGCCTTCAATGTCCAGACGTTCATCAGGGATGTCTCCGAGAATCTCTGCGTCACTACGCCTGCTGCAAGATTGGATACTGAGCAGTCCAGTGATACCGTCGATAGCGCATGGGATGCATTCATGGACCTTCTTCCGCCACAAACCGGATTTGATGGACAGTTCTTGGCCGACATATTTTCGCAGACCGTTTCAACTGAGTTAAATCATGTATATTTTACCGACATGTGATTGCGAGCGCCCACACTACTTCTCTTTCGAATTCCTGCTACAGACTCTTTGGCTCTCCGGATGATATCCTCTTCGTCGATATGCATCAACATCCTATCGTCCACAAGAACGCGACCGTCAACTAGAACAGTGTCGATCCTCACTCTTGAGCTATGTATGAGCACAGTGACTGGGTCCATTCCTCCTATAGCCGCCTCAGCCACATCCCAAGGAGCAGAATACACGCCTTTTGGAGCTACGACGACCACGTCCGCCTTTTTACCGACCTCCAGACTACCGATCTCTTCCTCTAGGCCGAGCGCACGAGCCCCGTTGATGGTCGCAAATTCGAGGACTTGATATGCGCTAAGCACACCAGCGTCTTGCCGCACGCCGCAATGTAGAATAGACGCCATGTGCATCTCGCGGAACATGTCGTATGTGTTGTTGCATGGCGCGCCGTCCGTCCCCAGAGCCACGTTTACCCCCGCTGCAAGCATATCTGGTATAGGGGATACGCCGGAGCCAAGCTTGAGATTACTGGTCGGGTTATGCGATACAGTACTCTTGCTTTCCCGCAAGATATCGAAATCACCGGCGCCGGGGTCTGGATGCACGACATGCGCGAAAACACTCTTTGCGCCAGTCAATTTGGTATCCCTGCAGAACTGTAGCGGACTGCTTTGATAGTACTCGCGGTATATGGAGAGGTCTTTTGGGGCTTCTGCGCAGTGCATCGTGACACCAACATCGTACTTCCTCGCGGCTTCTCCGATTGCGGCATGAGCGGAGATGGGGGAGCCTCTAGGCGTGCCGGCAGCAAACCAAAGATGGAGTCGGTCGTTCATGGAGCCGTTGTGCTTTGCGTGAGCAGAGAGCGCGGAAGAGAGCGACATGGACGCGACATCCCGGTCCCTAGCATCCTTCAGGTTCAAATCCGCATTCGTCTCGGCTGCCTTGATCAGTTTACCCTGCCTCCTATCAGCAAAAGTCTCACCAAGATGGTAGGTGGCAGCTTACGAGACAAGCTCGGATGCCTGTTTCCTCAACAGCTCTGACGACGTTATCAAGTCCGCTCCGGTGAGTAAGCATGGCCTCCAAGAAGCAGGTCGTCCCCGTCTTCAACATCTCCGCGATCGTGAGCATAGCCGCCACGTATCCGTCTTCTTCGGCGTAGTTCGCTTCCAGAGGCCATATCGCATCGCAGAGCCAACTATGAAGGGGCAGATCTTCGGCGAGTCCTCGAAGAAGCGATTGCGCTAGGTGAGCGTGGGTGTTGACAAGCCCTGGGATGATGATCTTGTTCGCACAGTCGACGATTTCGATGCTTTGCTCCGCTGCCTGGATCCAGGGAAGGATATCGGCGGTCTTCCCAATTGCGGCGATGCGGCAGTCTTTCACGAATAGAGCACCGTCAAGAATCACTTCTCGCTCCTTGTTCACGGTCACGATAACCGCGTGTACGAAGAGGCGCGCACTTGCGTTGCATGGCCGATCCTCTGGCATCCTGGAAGCGTGGGATACTCTCGAGTGCTGTGCAAGTGAGATGGAGAAGCGCTTTGTTTGTCTATTGCATTTCAGGATAACTAAGAAATTTAGTAAGTTGGACCCTCGGCCGCTGCCGAAAGTTCCTATCTGAAGTTCCAGCCCACGACCTGCCGTAGAATCATCCCTGCGCGGCCGAGATCCGCGAAGCGATGGCTTTATCGCTCGCCGCCGATTGGTCAACGACCATCCCATAAGTAAGTTGAGGAACTCTGTATCTATCTGATTTTACTCAGGGTGCAGTGCGGGAACGGCCTATCTTCAGTAATTCGTTTCAAGTCCACCGTATATAGACCGGATGGGCTGACACGGCCTGTACTCCAAGTTATTCCCCTTTCCAGGCGCCTGGTTGCCGGAGCTTGTCGCTCCACTTAGATTCGTATCAATGTCCGCCAAAGCTATGGAGCCAACCCCGAAATCGGCTGAGACTGTCGCCTGCGCACCTTCGCTTAGCCAAGGCACGGTCACCAGTAAATGGCAAGAGACGGTTGCCGAACTGAAGTACACATTCTTGACCAAGGATGGGTGGATTGGGGACTACGTAAGTTACCCGGCATCGAACGACGGCCAGCAGGAAGAGCTAACTCACCAGGACTACCTATATCTTATCACCCCTAACATATGGCCTTTGAACAAGAAATACAAAGACTACAAGGCGCCGTTCTACGGTCTGAACGACAGAACCCCAGTCCTCCTCACCCTGTTGCTTGGCCTGCAGCATGCCCTGACTATGATCGGTTCCATTGTCTCGCCGCCTCTCGCCATTGCTTCTGGAGCATTCAACTTCGACTCGGCCGTGACGGAGTATCTCGTATCGACTGCGTTTATCGCAACCGGCATCGCGACGGCGCTTCAAGTCACACGCCTCCATATCATGAAAACGCCGTTCTTCGTCGGTACGGGCTTGCTTTCCGTTGTTGGTCCAACCTTCGACATCTTGCCCATCGTTTTCAACTACGCTGCCCTTCGATATAACACCGGTTCTTGTCCGGTTCTTGATGACGGCACCCAGGGCCCTTGCCCGGATGCATGGGGCGCGTGCTTAGGCACCATGCTCTGCTGCGTCTGGATCCAGATCGCAATGGCCTTTGTCCCACCCAAGATGCTGAACAAAGTGTTTCCCAAGCTCATTACCGGGAGCTTGCTTACCCTCGTCGGTATCTACCTGGTCGGAAACGGGCTGCAGAACTGGGGTGGAAGCTCGAACTGTCATGGCGGAGAAGGTTTCTACGCGCTTTGCCCAGACGTTTCTGCGCCGAAGCCGCTTGCATGGGGTCATCCGAAGCTGATCGGTCTTGGTTTCAGCGTTTTCGCTACCATCATCCTTGTGGAAGCCATCGGGGCGCCGCTTATGCGCTCAGCCTCGGTCATTATCGGTCTCGCCGTGGGATGCATCATCTCTGGCGCCACGGGGTACTGGTCAACAGAGCAGCTTCAACAAGCACCCGCCGGCACATTTCTCTGGGTACATACGTTCAACCTATCGGTTGATGGCGCTCTTGTGCTGCCGATGATCATCATGTTTGCCTGCCAGGCCGTGAGCTGTATCCCGGACATCCTCGCCACAGCTGAGCTTTCCGACGTCCCCATAGAGGGCACAGAGTTCAATAGCCGGATCCAAGGTGGCATTCTCTGCGACGGGCTGGGCAGCTTCTTCAGCGCACTGGCAACCGGTCCGCCCATGGTTTCACAGGCCGGGAACAACGGCGTCATTGTGCTCACGGGTTGCGCATCTCGTCGCGCAGGCTGGGCAGCAAGTGGCTTCCTCGTACTCATGGGCATAATCGCGAAACTCGGCGCTGTATTCGCCTCCATGCCACCTTCCGTCCTCGGTGGCATGCAAGTCTTCCTCTACAGCACCATCGCCGTGGCCGGTATCCGCGTGCTGGCACTCATCGCCTGGACGCGTCGCGATCGCTTCATTCTGGCCGTCGCGCTGGGCATCGGATTTATGGACATTTGCCAGCCGGATTGGTTTGCCAGCATTCTAGATTACAGTGGGCCCAATGTGAATCTTGTAGGCTTTGAACAGGGGATCAATCTTGCGGTCGAGACGCCGTTTGTTATTGCGGCGATTGTGGGCGTGTTCTTGAATGCGGTGTTGCCGCGGGATAGGGGCGAGATGCCGAGAGTGAATATGGGGTATGGTGATGAGCATAAGCATCCTGGTCTGGGACAGTAGCGGTGAGGGGCGTTAGTCAGCCAGTGCGTCTTATGAGTACACAGTATTTAAGCTGGGCGTCCGCTCTCGTGGAATGCTTTTACATCCAATCCACCGCCAAGAAATTCCATCTCTGGAATTGAGGGCAGAGCCGCTGCATGGGCTCCGCCCTTCTTTAGTTCTAACATACGCTTGACATGACCGATACTTTTCCGAGTTCGTCGAGCCCAAGCTTTGAAGTTCAATATGCACGAAAATGGTCGAAATCTCCCACATATGCCTTAGAGAAACTGCTCGGGAACCGTTCATCCTACGCATATGATATGGGAATATCGCGCGGAAC
Organism: Trematosphaeria pertusa; assembly: GCF_010094035.1. NCBI lineage: Eukaryota > Fungi > Ascomycota > Dothideomycetes > Pleosporales > Trematosphaeriaceae > Trematosphaeria > Trematosphaeria pertusa. Next base: position 32,072 of record NW_022987229.1, on the reverse strand, counting down.
GACAAAACAATGTGCTACCCCCATTCATGACTAGATTTGGGATTACCGACATCTACTCTCACCGCTAGGAATGTGGATTCGCTGAGAGAGGCCATCGTCCTGCCTTCCGCTGCCCCCACCTCACTGGTCGGAGACTCGAAAGGCTAATCTGTCAAGCCATGGTTTCTGGGATGATAATGGAATACTTGGTGGAAAATAGTCTTCGTCTCGTTACTTATCTCCATGTTTCATGTACCTTCCTTCTCGCGCGCAATGGACGATCCAGACCGTGGATGAAAGCTGCCGGCATGCATAGTTATGCTACTTCCTTTGTGGTGTCCAAATGCGCATTCGCTGCCGGGCTTATGCCAGATGGAGGAGAGGAAAGGTCGCCCTCTAGATATGCCATGGATCAGAAGTCGAACGATTCCGACAACATGGCCGCGCCGCTCCAGGCATAGGGTCGATATTCGGACTAAAATTCCCACACTGGTTCCCCTTATGACTTCTGTCGGCCGCGCAATGGGACATGGGCCTTCTCCGCGCTTCCGCTCGTCGCTACTTTCAAAATAGCATCAGCTATTTTCGGCATGATCGCTCTTTTCTACAGGAGATTGAAACGCGCTTGTGATGGCTTAGGAACCTCTGGCTTCTAGGTTACTTACCTCTGCCTTCATTGGGCCTTAGAGCCCGTCTCCTTTGCTGTACAGAAAAGCAAGTACGAACCGCCAATGTAGTGACCACGCCGCTGGGAAGACGAGTGGATGTGGATGAATCCAGGGGCCATAACAACGAAATTCGCTGGCCTATGACTTCCTTGGAGGTCGAGCGCGCCATAAATGGGAGCTTAGACTACGATAATCTCTTTAAATGTCTGGAGGCAGAGAGGCCGCACTACGGTAACGCTCCCCCCTGTATTAGGGGGAAAGTTAAGGCCCCTATTTAGGTAACTTTTCTAGGCCTATTAGAAGTATAGGCTCTATTTTCTAGGTAGCTAAAAGAGTAAGTAAAAAGCCTTAGAGTAGAGAGCTTGAAGAAATAGAGAAGCTCTATAATATAAGTAAATTATAACCTTTTAGAAGCTCTCTATATAAGAAAATAGGTAACTTACCTCTAAATATACCTAGTATAGAATACTGGCGTAAAGATATATCTACTACGCTAGATTTCTCTAAGCCAGAGAAGTCAGAATTCCTAGCGCTATGGGTTTACGCGTCCGCTCACTCGGTTCCAAAGCGACAGCCTACGACTATAGTGGGGAAGCCACGTCTGGATCTCCCTTGAAATAGAAGGACGTGTTATGGGCGAAAAAATTGTGGCTGGGCGTCCTTGTGGAGTCCTTGGGCGCCCCGCTTCTCGCCCCGCTTCTCAAACGTTGCAGAGATGTGCTGATGGGAAAAAGTGGCTGGATCTCAAATCTAGCGTCTAGCCACCTAATGTCCCGTAAAACTTGCGGATGAGGCTGAATGGAGGAAGGCCTTCGGCGTCGAAGGGGCGGAGGGCTTGCAGATGATGGGCTCGGGGCTCCCAGCTGATGTCGAATTTTCAAACGACGCACAACAAACCTTTTCAAACGGACGCGTCTGCGAAGAATGGGGACGAGACCGGAATCCCACTGGCTGATGATATTTCTCTCCTTGCACCGATCAACCGTTCTGCAGCAAGTAAAGAACATCCTGAGACATAACATCAACCACCAACACCCTCTCCATGATGCTCACCATCATACCCACCACCACCCCCTATCCCCTATCTCAACAACTTATCCACCTCCGCACCAACATCCCAAAACCCAAACTCCGCCCTACCCCCTGCTGTCCCCGGACCCCCCAAGCCCTCGTCGCCAAACGGCTCGAGCACCATATAAACGCCCTCGCCAACCTGCACGGGAGCCACCACGCTCGTCCCCGCACCCACCTCCGCGTCTGCCGGCCTGCCCACCAAGCCCAAAAACTCGGCGCTATCCCACGTCGCATCCCTACTCCTGAACACGCTAATGCCAACATTATCTTCCGCGACAAGCAAGACGGTACCGTTGTAGCGGGGCGGGAGATAAATGGCATCGGAAGCGCTGAACGAGTGGTTACCCGAAGTGATAGGGACAGGATACGGCAAGCCTTTCTCCGCGCGCATATCGAAGCGCCATATCCTGCCACTCGCGTCGCCCTGGGCGAGGAGCAGCCAGTCGAGGGCGGCGATACCGCCGATGCCCTTCTCCGTCTGCACGATGTTCTCGGGGAGATACCACGGCGTGACGGTTTTCCCGTCTTTGCTAACCTTATGGAGAGTGCCGGGCCAGGTTCCGACGACGAAGGCGTTGCCGTCGGGGTCTTGCTCTACGTCTTGGAAGCCGCCGTAGCGGCCCTGGCTCGTTTCCGTGAGGTTGAGCTTGTAGAGGAGAGATTTGGTGGCCGGGTCGAGTTTGAGAAGCCAGTTCGTGCCGGAGATGTCTTTCCCTTCGGAGGGGAAGGCGTTTGCGGCGTCGGCGATGATGGACACGAGGCAGGTCTTGCGGTCGACGCCGACGGCTCCCATGTGGAACGCTGAGTTGTGGCTGATGCCTTCGAACTCGACAATCTCATGCTTTTTGGTGTAGGGGTCGTAGATGCCGAGCGAGGCGTTCCAGAGCTGGCTACGGGGCTGTCAGCGTTGAAGTGACTTAAGGTAAGTTGGGAGGAGAGCATACCCAACATAGAGCTTGCAGGAGTTGAAGTCGAAGTCTGCGTTCTCGGGATAAAGTTGGTACTGCTTGATTGTAAAGTTGCCACTAAAGGGGGCGCATTTGGATTGACGGGGTTGAGGGAGGGCGGATGCAGCGCTCGTCAGCGCTGCTGCTGTGAGGACTGTTGCAGGGAGACGCATGTTGCTCAGTCAGGCTTAAGGAAAGCTGCTTCTAAACCGACGGAGTGATCGAGCCTTGCCATCTCCACAGTTCCACCTTTTTATCTTCCACTCCGCCTGCTCATTCTTTCGACAGGGCGTAAACTGCGCGTGTTAGCGAAGTGGTTGCTTTCATCCGACAATTGCATCCAAACAAACCCAACTAAACAGAAATTGAACATCGACCTGGGTTGTCTAGACGAACTCAGTCCTGTATGCTTGCTGAGTCCCCATACATGAAGGCGTTCTTGACCAATTACTGCAGGGCGTAATCTGCTTGGCAGGGCGTAGAAATCTGGTAAATGGAAAGTACGAACCCCTGGTGCTCCCAAGGTTATCTCATACCAGCTGCTTACCGGGGAAAAGAGGTAATCTTTACCCGCTCCAGGGATGCGGTAACCCCTACCCACGGGAAAGTGGGTTCTTAGAGAGGGTGCTCTGCTGATTTTGGAGAGTCGATAGGATCGAGAGAAAATGTGAGTACCACTGAGAGCCGATTTACAGCCAGCATCAAGCCCATATTACGTTAGAAATCAGCATAACGCCACTTTTATCGACGCGGTGTTCGAAACCCGGACGCTCTTTTGTGAATCTGTAGACTACCATCCAGGTCCAACCAGGGTTTAGCACTAGTCGAGACATGACGGTCGGAAGGGTTCTATGTGCGAGGACTCGCATCCCGAAGTCTGAATCGACGCAATATATTCTGTCCTACGCCAATGGATCGTGTCCCCGATGTGAGACACGGAATTTCGTATGCGCAGCTTACCGGATAATTCGTGATTTCCACACATGCTGATAGTCCCTGGTTCAAACATCGGATTATCCCCGCCGCAGAAATGCAATAGCCACTAAGCGATGGCAGTGGCCAAGATCTGAAGGTTAAAGGATAGCTGGGGGGGGGGTAACACTAGGAGAGGGAAGCGATCGAAGTATTTGAAGTAATTTATGCTAGGGATATCGAAGAGTCGTAGGACTCACAGCGCTATTACCTTTCCCAAACGCCTGAACCAGCCGCCGCGCGTACAGACATGTTCGCGAACCGGTAGGTGGAGAGTGCATCGCAACCGGCTCATACGCCTTCACCTTTGTGCGCCTGTGAAAACATCGCTTATAGTTCAGGCTTCGTGCCGTCCGCCCAGTTTGGCTCCTTGCCAATCTCCCGCCACATCACCAGGCGCTCCCGGAGAAGCTTGTCAGCCCATCCTCTTACCACCTCGAATTGAATCCTATGAGACACCCACGTGAACTCCCCGAGGTCCGTCTCTCCCCACTGGGATCGCTCATATTCGACCATTTGCAAGATCAACTCCACCTTGTCGATATCATGGACGAACTGGCTGTCCAGCGTCTTGCTGTCCTCATATTCTTGCCAGAGCTCCCGGAGTTGCTGACCATTGAGGCCGCCGTTGTACCGGCCAAGTAGGTTGTTGCAGATGTAGTCCATGGTGTCTGACTCGCGCCTGCTCTTTTCCTCCTTAGACACGTCGTCTACGGGCGTGATGTCCCCGACTAGTGCCTCAGCCATGTCATGGATCAATGCCATCCGGCAGCATCTTATGAAGTCGATCTTCGAAGTGACTGCTTCAGGGGCCATCATTGTGAGGATGCTCATGCGGTACATGTGGTCGGCGATGGACTCGGCATGCTCGAGCCCGAAGCGGCGCCAGCCTGCGCGTTTTGTCGTCTTCAGGCGCTCGAGAAGATGGAAGAACGGGATGGGCGAGGTGGTGGCTTCGGCATAACGGAGATTGAACTCGTGCAGGGCTAGATGGAGTCAACGAGAGGAATGCAGGCAAGCGAGACGAAAGGAAGGTGCCGCATACGGACAACGCTCCATGCTTACAACATACCGCTGCGCACCGTCCACTGAGGGCCTTGTATGTCTTTCTTGTTCAGTTCGCCTGCATGAGGGTCCGCAAAGCCGTTGGTCTGAGTGCTTTCGTCAATCCCGTTGTGGCTCGGGTCGGACTTGGCGCTGTTGCTGGTGCCAGTGCCGTTGAGGCGGTGCGCGTGCTCGCCGCCCGTCGCGGCCGTCTGAGGCACAGTCATTGCGATTGCGATTGCGATGACTGCTGCAGTGCGGGAGGGGGCGGACTATATATATAGACGTGGCAGTCCAGCCTCCCGAAGTCGGAGGAGCGCGGTGGAAGGCGGGGAGACGAGGAGTGCTTGCGAGCGGTGAAAACAAGCCGGTAGCCCTGGAGAGCTAATCGATAATGGCGGCGCTAGGCCCAGGCGGGGATAGTCCGACCCGCATTGTTTTGGTGTGCGACTCAGCTCCACACCACAAGTCTGTCCAGAACCCCCAATTGCCGTCTTTCGGCGCCTCGTTGTGCGGCATTCTGCGCATGTCTTACCTCGGAGCTGCAGTATGTCGCGCTCCACTTCGCAGTCTTCATCCGCGACCGGAACCATCGCGAGCGGTCTGTCACGGAGCTTGTCGGTCAAAACAAACAAGTCAACACAGGGCCCAAACCCGATACCGCCCTCAGATATCAAACTTTTTGTGACAAACCTGCGCCTGCTGGATCTGGACTTGCGGCCTGACTGGCCAGACATCACGGTGCAGACATTTTCCTCGAAAAATGCAGACCAGAAGCAGCGGATGAGCGGTGTGGAATGGTGCCTCTTCAGGCTGTTCGAGATATGGGATCCTGAAGAGACGGGCCAGGTACGATGAGCCCCGCGCCGTAAGACGACACAAAAGCCTGACCACTATCACAGAAGCTACAGCCCTTCTTCCCGCCCCTCGAACCCGTCCAATCGCGCAACCTCCGAAATGCCCTCTACCGCTCGCTCGACAAACTGAAGAAGGATGGTATACTGGGCCGGGAGTCTGTGCTCAGGAAGACCATGTTGGACGAATGCAAGGGCGACCGCTTCTTCGAGGTGCTGGCGCTCTTCTCGACCGTCGTGCTGAAGAAGGCTCTGGCCTCGCGACCAGCGAAAAAGAAGAGAACAGCCGTCGCCAGGAGGCTGGCTACCACGACTAACTTGCCGGGCGATGCTCAGGCGTCCTTGTTACCCCTCGCTATTGCACATAAAGCGGCACTTGTCAACATCCTAAAGAGGAAGGACGAAAAGAGGATAAGATTCGCTGATTTTGAACGTCTGTTGAATGCAAAGGCGGACGATATCAACCAACGGATAAGGAAATGCAGAGAAACCCCAAGGGCCCGGGAGCCAGCCATACCGCAGAAAGAGGCGGCTGCAATCAAAAAGCAGCTGAAGGACAACTGGATTGGCAACCAGAAATGGTTGGAAGTCATGCTTCACGGAGAAGATGTCCAGGCTGAGGATGCTTTCCTGAACAGCTCGTTCAACCGGGTCTGGAACATGGTTGAGCAAGGCCGCAAGCTAGAGGGTGCTGTGCCGGAGGTTGGGCTTCTGGAGAATCTACAAACGAGAGTTCAGGAACAGCAGGCCAGGCTGCAGAAGTGGCAGATGTTCCACGAGAAGCTGCGGAAAGAAGAGCCAATACCGTCTTTTTCGGCGGCAAAACCTGAAGCTCCCACGAGGGAGTTCAAGTTCGAAGACCATCTCAAGCTCCAGCCTCAAGCGAAGATCCCTGAGCACGAGCCCGTCAAACGACCGCCGTTGCGCGCAGAATACCGGGACATTATTTCTGAGATGGATGACGAGCTGGCGCGTGTAGCCACAGCAAAGCATATTTATCCTTCCGACGCTCAGGTGAGGCGACGTGGCTCGTCGTTGGCCGCTCCAACATCACCAACTCGTCGCAGGAAGTCACGGTCCGACTCTGTACCCAAGGTGCCGGCAAGCCCAGGAAGGCCCACCAAGCCAGCTCCGCCTTTACGAAAACAGTCCAAGGAAACCATACCGACTCGACCACCACGGCGCCATGAAGCTACTCCTGTCGACTCTGAGACGACCCTTGTCGGCCATCTATCGACTGTGCGTCCCGTACCGCAAGCTTCGCGGTCAGTCCTATCATTAGCAGTGGAGCATCAGGTACCGTTAGCAACAGAGGAGACTTCCGACGCTCTTCCAACCACTTCATCCCCACCGAGGCCTTTCCGCCTTGTGGAACCACTGTCGCCCTCTCCATCCCCCCCTCCACCATCCTCCTACTTCCCCTCCGAGCCACCCGTTCTCGAGCCACCCCAGATCAACACCGAAGACGCCCTCGCCGCCCAAATCATCTCCACTATCGGCGATGTCACGCCTTCACCGGTAAAGAAGCAACAACCGCGCCTCTCCCTCATGGAGCGCACCCGCCTGTCCATGGCACCCCGCAACAGCACCTTTCAATCCGTCCCCGAGTCGCCCTCCCTCCCCTCTCCACCGCTTCCTGAACCTCCAACCATCGAACCCCCACAACTCGACCGCCGCGCCTCCCTCCTCGAACGCACCCGCCTCAACATGGCCGCCATGAGCGCCAAACCGCGCGCCTCCCTCGCACCGAAAGACAAAAAAAATCGCAAGAGCAGCGCCCGCCAATCCATCTACCCTACCAACCAATTCGACACGCCGCGCACCCGTAGATCCATCCAGGCCATTGAGGAAGCGAAGAGCGGTGAGCATACGCCTAAGGAGGAGTTGTTTAGCGAGGAGGTCGAGTATGAGAGGGTGTTTAAGAGCCGCCCAAGGATTGCTACCAGCCCGGTTTGGGGGACGCCACAGAATGAGGGCATGACGGGGGCTGGAGAGGTCGAGGGTGAGCTTGATGAGGGTGTGACTGGTGTGGATTTGGGTGACGTCGATCAAGATGAAGATGAGGATGGGTTTACGCAGGCTTGGGAGAATAGTCCGCTGAGACGGGCAGGGAGAGGGAAAACATTTGGCTGAGGCCAAGGATGAGCATGGATTATGAGATATGAGGGGCGTTTGATAGCGTTTAGCGTGTGCGTGGTGTTTTATTACTAGTAAGCGTGCAAGCAAGAGGGGTATTCTTCGTTATTCGCGCCGTCGTAGTCATTGCCCTGTGTTGCCAGTCCCACCAGTGCAGCCCGCGAAGGCGTCGCTCTTTCCGTCCCAGGAACGCCAGACCGATGCAAGAATCGTTCACTTAATGAAAAGGAATCCCCTCGTCACATCTCATCTCATCTCATGCCACGCTCTTCCCCAGGTGTCCAAGCCCAGCCCAGCCCAGCTCAAGGGCTCGACGCAGCACACACCCTCCTCCACCGCCCGCTACTTCCCAACCCCTCGTCCACCCCATCCATAATCTCACTCACCCTCCTCCCATCCAATCTCTTCCCACCCACACTCCCAACACTCATCCTACTCGCCGCAAGGCTCTTCTTTCGCGCCCCGTGGTACGGACATATGCCCTTGCCGGAGCCCCTGTATTTGCTATTGAGGGGACAGAGCGGGCTAGTCGGCAGATGTTCCGGGACCAGCCACTCAAGCTTTGCACGGGCCTCTGCTTCGCGGGCCATGGAGTCTTTTCGTGCAGAAGAGAACGGCGGCTCTGTGTTTTTCTGCACGCGGAACCAATCCTGCGCAAAGTCTGGTACGGGCGGTGCGGCTGACGGCGGCGTGATCACAGTGAGATAGCCAGCAGCGGGAGCCGCGGGTTGTGTGCTCTTCGGGTCGTCGTGAGCGAGCGGGGTGACGCTGAGGCCCTGGGGCGATTCGTCAGAGTTGGAGGTCGGAGGGGAGATGTTGGTTTCCTGCGACATGAGCAGCGCGTCCGAGTCCCAGATACTACCTGGAGTCTGCGGCGGCTTGTGGGTGCGTACGCCCTGGATGTCGAAGAAGAAGTCTGCTAGCTTTCCTACGACTTCTCCGTTTGCGTCGAGGAGAGGGGGCGTGGGGACACGGTTTAGGCCGGGAGGGACGAAGGCGGGTGGGACGGGCATGTTGGCTATGGTGTCGAGGTTTGCGTCTGGACGGGCAGGGACGGACTGCTTGCGGCGCAAGGAGCACTTGTCAGTCTTTGAAGGGTTTGCGCCGCCGGTCGTGATGTGTTGGCCTGAGCGCTTGGGTTTGAGGAAGCGGGTAAAGATCAAGCGATTCGTCTCAGCAGAAGGAGAATCGGGGGAGTCGTTAGAGGCCCAAGAGCCGCTCCATCGCTTCCGGCTGGAACGTTTGCCAGTTCCTCTGGACCCTTCTTCCGTTTGTGCTATCTGAAGCGGCTCCCCAAGTTGGCGGTTTGCTGCAAAAGCACTCGCCACCGGAGTCGGAGGGAGAGAGTTGCCGCTCGTTCGCGTTTCACTTTTTCTGGTGAATCGTATGCGGCCGATCGAGCGACGCTTGGGGCTACGAGCGGGCGGTGTCTCTGAGTAAGATGATATAATGGGATCACTACCGGGAAGAAGCCCGTGTCCGCCTTGATTACCGCCTTCAGGAATCGTAGGTGAGGCGGTTGCTGGTCCAGATGTCTGCCAGGCCGGAGGATGGTCGTGTATCCACGGCGTCTTAGGACTCAGACGCCGCGGTGGAGCAACATGAGCGACGTTGCGAAGCCCAGACACTGGCGCTCGCCCTCTGGAGGGCAGATTAGGGAGGTCAAGTGGAAGAGTGAGCTTCATCGCCTCACCCTTGGCCAGTTTTCTGCGGTCCTTCACCGCACCTTTTGCCGGCAGAGATGGCTCCGGCGGAGGCGGCTTGTTTGCCGGAACATCGGCGGGCTGCTCAGCCTCTTCGGGCGAGGAGTCATCGGTCGGCGTTGGAGGGAGATCGAACTTCGTGCGACGCCCCGTTTTGCCCTTGCTGCCACCATCCCGACTTCTACGGCCCTCTGCGATCTCAAGCTCCTTCTCCGCAGGCAAGAATATGCGCATATCTGGCACGTGTTTCAGGACTCCCTTCGTGAGGCCGTTAAACGACGACCGTCTAGTATCCGTTCGGGGCACAGTTCCAGTAGAGGGAGACGCTGCGGGCAGCTGTATGGTAGAAGACCGAGACGGGACCGTGTCGGAACTAGTGATGCTTGACTCTCTGTCTCTGGCTGTATCTTCTTTAGACAGTTTGCGCACAATCTCTTCCAGTGGCGGCGGAGTAGATGGCGTAGGGAGAGGACGTGGGACCGGACTAGCATCCGGTTCTTCTCCGTGGCGCCTCTCCCAGCTAAAGCCGTCGCGTCGTTCTTCGGCTCGAGGCGTCGAGCCTCCGCCCCCAGGTGTTATACCGGCCGCCTGCACAGCGTCGGCATGCTCTTCGAGCGAAGTATAGTGCCTTGCGATGGCTGGCCGTGGGGCAGGGCTGCGGATGAACTCATCGTTGTTTGCATCCTGCTGGCTCGCGGGCTGAAGAGTGAGCTTAGGCCGCCGGTGGTCTATTTCGATCGAGTTGGTCTCAGAGGACGCCCCCGACATATGATGAGTTTCTTAGACGTTGGCGGCTGGGGATGCGGCGGACCTGCAATCGCTCGCTTCCGCTTGGGTGGCAACAGACAGGGACAACTGACGGGAGAAAGAATTGTTCATAGGACGGTATAAGAATGGCGCGGACCATAAAGGCGCGGCGGCGGTCAAGGAAACATGATTTGTTTGAAGAAGCAAGCAGGTGTTGTCCCCAAGGCGTGTGCGACGAGGTGCGCGGAGCCTATACGTGGATCGCCAGCCGAAAAGGGAAGGAGAGACGGCAGACAAGATCTTTCAAGCAGGAACGGGCCACTCACACGGCAGCGACGCAGGACCAGCTTCCAAACTAGAACATTAGGCCCGACATACAAAAGATACCCACCAACGCCGCGCAATGCCCGCCGTGCACCGTCCAGCCGAATCCGCAACCCGAGCCCTGTACACCCAACCCAGTCCCGCGCCGCGTGACATGTTATCCAACTCGTTACTTCATTTCAGCCGCAGTGGTCGCCTGAACAACACTGGTCCCGTCGACAAACCTCGTGCGGAATATCCTGTTCGCATTCTGGAACATGCCGTCCTTGAGGCTGACGACGATGAACTGCGAGCCCTTGAACCGCGTCTTGATGAGACGGCCAATGTTTTGTGTATGCGAAAGATCGAGCGCGGCGTCGACTTCGTCTAGAATGTACATCGGCGCTGGCTTGAACTGCAGCAGCGCCATAATGAGCGACAGTGCGATCAGTGACCTGAAGCCTGTTAGCCCTGAACGAGCATCCCGCCTTAAGCGATACGTACCGTTGGCCACCGCTCAACTCGGTCAAGGACTGTTTCCACACTTTGCCGAGCATGACCTTCACCTCAAGGCCATCGGAGATTGTCTTGCCCTCAGGCGGGTCCAGCTTGGCAAAGCTGCCGGGCAGAAGCTCGTTAAAGATCTGACCGAAATCGCCATTGACTTTGGTCCATGTCTTGTGCAGCGCTTCCTTCTTGTACTCGTCGAGCTTAACAATCGTTTCCTCAATCTTCCTCTTGTCCTTGATGACGATGGACATGTTCTTCTTCAGGCTGGCTTCCTTCTTTTCGACACTATCGATCATGGCCATGACTTTGGGGTTGATCTTGTTCTTCATGCCATGGAATCGCTCCTGCATGGTCTTACGCCTGGCCTTGCAGTCGGACATGTTCTGGCCCTTGAAGTCATACGGCGTGCCGGCCCGTCCGAAGAGCTCGCTCTCGTCCGCGATCCAGTCGTATTCCTTCTCAAGGGCCTGAAGGTTTCCGGACGCAGCGTCTCGTTCTTTGTGGAACCGTTCGATCTCATGGCCAAGCTTCTGCTGTTCTAAAGCCCCTTCGGTGATTGAGGAATTCTTCGATCGAATCGCATCCTCCAATGCGCGCAGTTCGTCGTCGAATCCAGTGAGTTTGGCTTGTTCATCCACGAGGTTGGCTTGAGCATCATCATGGGCATCCTTTGCGTTGATTAGCTGCGGGGAAGCGCAAAAAGGGTTCGTTGTTGACTCGCCTTGACTTGGGCCTGCTCAGCAATGAGAGCATCAATCTCTTCCTGTTGAGTCTTCAACGTTGTCTGCACGTCCTGCAACTGCTCCTGTGCCGCTGCAAGGTCACCGCCGCATTGCTCCGCTTCGACCATAGCCTCCCTCATCTCTGATTGAAGCGGTTTGATGGACGCATTGTTCTTGCTCAGCGCCTTCTTCAACTTGTCCAGCGACGACTGCAGCTCGGCGAGCTTGCTACCCTTATTGTTGTTGAACTCGTTCATGTCTCGCTCGATGCGCTTGATTTCCTTGGATGATTCATCTTGCCTTGCCTTCGCGCTCTTGACGTCCTCTTTGAGCTGGAGAACTGTTTGCTTCATTCCTTCGACCGCTTGAATGATCTGCAACACGGGTTAGTCTGATCAAACACAGCAACCGAACTACGCACCGACGAGGAAGAATTGCCGCTGATCTGCTCCTCCGTAAGTTTGATCTCGTGCGTTTTGAGATCGAGTTCTTGCTTCGTCTTACGTGCGGAATCAAGCTTCTTCTTTTCCTTCGCGATGGTAGCCTGAAGGGTCGCGAGCTGATTTTCCTGTGATTGGAGTTCCTTAGTGATCTCATTGAGCTTCTGAAGAGTGACCAAGACACCGCTTGATTGAGGCGCACTTCCACCGGACAAAGTACCCGCAGGATCGTACACGTCCCCCTCAAGAGTCACGCTCTTCATGCGAACGGCGGGATCAAAAGTCACACGCTTCGCGGTTGCGGCATCCTCGCATACAAGAGTCGAACCGAATACATACTCCATGGCAGCAGTGACTTCGTCGTCGTAGCCGATCAAAGAAAGCGCCAGATCGACCTTGCCAGGTGCAATCTTTTGTGCCGCGCCAATCTTTTCCGCCGAAGCCCTGAAAGCAGTGATCTTGTTGAGCGGAATAATAGTGACACGCTTCCTAAGCTTGCCATTCTGGAGCAGCTTTGTGCCGGTATCCGCTGAGTCAACAACGACGTTATAGAGACGGCCGCCGGCGCAGATCTCTAGAGCCGTACCTGCGCGCGTATGCTCCTTCTCGAGCGTGAAGAGCTGTGCAATCAAGCCTTTGACGCGCGACCGATCGAAATTCGGCGACGGGTCGCTGTAACTAAAGTCAATGTTGGCGACTTTCCTCCTCAAGCCGTCTGCTTGTTGCCTCAGCTCCCGGATCCGAGCCTGCAGATGGGATCCCTTTTGATACAGCTCCGACTCCTTTCCAGGCTCGAAACCCATCTTGGTGAGCTCCGCTTCAAGCTTCTTTGCCTGCACCTTGAGCGCCTCAAGCTCTTTCAGGAGACCGGAGTTCTGCTCCTTCGCTTTCTTCGCCTTCGGTTCGTCTTCCTTGATTTGCTTCTCGAGATGCGCAATTTTCAGCTTATTCTGCTCTTGTTCCGTCGCGGCAGCGCTTGCTCGATTCCTGGCATCCTGTAGCTGGCCCTGATAGCCACTCTCTTGGCCCTCTTTCGATGCTACACCAGTCTGAAGCGTCTGCAGCAGCTCCTCTTTCTTCTCGACTTCCTCGGTTTGCTTGGCGAGCTCATCGTGGGCAGTCCGATATTTTTGTTGCAGCTTCTCGTATGCCTTCGTCTTCTCCTGCAGTTGTTTCTCCATCTCTTTAACGCTCTTCTCAATGCTCTTCTTGCGCTCCGTCTCCTCAGCCATGCTTGTCTTCTTTAGGTCGAGGACGGTAGTCAACCGCACAATCTCGTGAGAATGTGTCTTGACTTCCTCTTCCAGCGCCTGAAACTTGCCGCCCTTTCGGAGCTCTTTCTCCCGCGAAGCCTTCACCTTTTTGATATCTTCCTGCAGATACTCGATTTCTTTCTTCATGCGTACCGCAGACTCCTCTAGGTCTTTGGCGCGCTGCTTCTTGGCGTCGAGGTCGTCTGCCGACTGTTGCAGCTTCTCCTTGTAGCGTAGGTAGTCATGCGCTACCACGAGACGTGTAAGGCGTTCGAGGTCGCTCTGTGTCTGCTGGAACTCCAAAAATGCGCGCTTCTCCTGTCGCAGCTTCTCCAGTTTCGGATCGATCTCGTCCCGGAGGAGCTCGGTGATCTCCTGGACCTTCATTTCCTTCTTTGCCATGGTCTTGAATGCCTTATCCCGCCTATCCTCAAACATGCGAGTTCCGGCAGCCTCTTCGAGCATGGATAGAATTTCCACGGCCTTCATGTTCAAAACCTTCGTTATCCGACCCTGCATAATGAGGAAATTTGGATTGTTGATATTGAGCTGTACGGACTGGAAAAGATTCTGAATCGTCTGTTGTTGCGCGCGATGGCCATTGATGAGGTACTTGCTCGCTCCGCCCAGCACGATCTGCCTTGTTACCGATACCTGGGCGTGCTCCTCGAAGCCCACGGGGCTGTTCGACTTGTCACGGTTGTCGAATACGATCGTTACGCTCGCTTTCGTCACACCAGCTTGACCGCGCTTGTATATGAGGTCCTGCAGCATGCGTTAGGGCTTGCGCTTTTCACCCTCCGACTTCATACGCACCTGGAGGTTCTGAGCCCGGACAGTGCTCATATTCGTTATACCGAGAACAAAACATATTGCGTCCAGAATATTCGACTTCCCAGACCCATTCAAACCGGTAATTGAGTTGAAGCTGTCGTCCCTGCATATTATGAGTGGCTGTTGTCTGCGCGTTCAAGGTAAACAAACCAGCCTGAGATGACGGTGCGGATGGCGTACGATTTGAAGCCCTAGACACATGTTAGATGCGGTCGCGTGCCTTCCAGCATCAGACTTACATCTATGACTAGTTCTATAATCCTCATGGCGGCGGCATGTGCTGGTGTTGTTAGGTGGGTGTGTTTGTTTTGGCCTCGCGCCGAATAAGCGGGAGCGTCTCATTCGGCGATAATTCGGTGCTCGCGAGTTCACGTGAAATCTGATTACATAATCTCGCTTAGTCGTCCGCACATCTCGAATTACGCTGCGGCGCCGACTTTGGACATACCAACCGCACACAACGCACGCCCGCCGAAGCCCTACGCGATTCCTTTCACAAAGTCAGAACCATGTCTCACGAATCGGTCTGGTACTCCCGCCCGCGAAGCTACGGCAAGGGCAGCCGCTCGTGGTATGTCCATATCGCGCTGAAGTCCACAGGGCCTATACTGACTTCAAAAGCCGAGTCTGCACTCACAGGGCCGGTCTCATTCGGAAATATGGCCTTAACATCTGCCGTCAATGCTTCCGGGAGAAGAGCACTGACATCGGTTTTGTAAAAGTGTGTTTCGATTCTGAAAGTTTGACGCGGGAGGCGCTAATTCAGCCATCAGCACCGATGAGTTTGCGGACGAACGAAGCGAGAGACTTGAATCTAGTCCACCGACGAGAACGCATGCGAATGTGGCTGGAGGATCTATAATGAACGGCTGGCATGGAATTGAGGCGAACGATGCATTGGTGTAGACGTTTAAGGTGTTTAAAAGGACTGCGATACACTAGGTGTAACACCGCACGCCTACGGCCTTTTTCAATCTTCTCCAATTCTTTGCGCACACGTTGCGCGTCCTCGTCAGCCTTAATTGCGATGCCACCAGGCCGGGACTACCCACGCGCTCAATACGAGCTTGTTCCCGTTTGCTCTTACACGCCAAAAGAAATGTCGCAAATAATACTCGCGGTTACGTGGAGCTTTCCAAGTTGTATTTTGTGGTTCACGAAAGGGTACTCCTTAACAGTATGTGTTGGGAATGCGACGGATCCTTGCGAGCGCACATCGATTGACGACTTTCTCTCACCAGTCACGAACGTAGCATCTACCTCGTACACTGTTTCGTCATTACGCCATAGGGATGGAGATGACGCTCAGCGCACGGATGCTCGAGGATCATGTTCACATTTCCAGCCTTTTGGGAAAGTCTTAAGCGCTCTCAGCAACCCTGGGCGATCTTATTTCCCCCTAGCCCCAGCACAGGCTACACCAATAATGAGATGGGGAGTGGCCCTCTAATCGTGCAACCTTCGCAGGATCCAACCATTCTGCGGGGTATCGTCTCAGTTCCCACGGCGCCGACATATTGATTGCTTGTTATCCTTGTCGCACACTCCCCACAGTGCGACCAGGACAAGGGAGCCCAACTTGAAAAGCTTAGAGTGCGAAAACCTGAGCTAGACGTCGCTCCTAGTCGCTATAAACTGATTCTGGGACTATCCCCCGATTTCCTTTCTTTATCGCACTGTCGAAAGACTTATTTTCCTTGGAATTCATTCACAAGCATCTCAAGCTTTCAACCAAGCGTCGCCATCCAAGGCTTGTCGCACAAGCCGGGTGCTTGAGCGATCCAACATGGCAGGGTGTCCTCGCGACTTACCGAACAGGCAGTTGCCAATTACCCCGTCTTCCAATGGCAGCACTATCTCTATATTAGTCCGTGCCATACTTTGCGCGATCGCAAGGGTCTATGTCGCACTCAGATAACGACAAACCCTTATAACGGCGACTGTGCGGTCTTTCCTTTGGCCCAGTACTACGAGCGTACGCTTGCGAGACCGCAACACCAGCGCCTGACCAGAGTCTTGCTTTCGCGACGGCGCCGTCGGATTCGTAAAATGGCGTCCTTCATCAACCGATTCAAACGAAAGTTGCGGGGGGAGAGTACGACCCCTCAGCGCGCAGACACGTTTGCGACCGAATCTAGCGCCTTCCCAGACGGAAAAGACACGGAAAAGCACGATGTCCCACTGCCCGGTCCTGAGAAGACGGACCACGAGATCACAGCATCTGGGACTTCTCCGACAATTGATGAAGAAGGCAACGTTACCGACCTTCCAGACGACGTCCGGGAATTGCCCAAGATCGTGCGAAACATCGTTAGTCTCGAAGATGATCCAAACGCGCCTACTCTAACCTTTCGATACTTTCTCCTATGCTTCATCTTTGTACCGCCAGGTGCAATTCTTTATACGATGGGAGTTTACCGGACGACAGCCGCTGTCTATCCTGTTCTCTTTGTTCAGATTGGTAAGCAATTACCTAACCGGTTTTACAGTAGTGCTAAGAAGATCACAGCTTCTCATTACATGGGACATTGGCTCGCTGATGTCCTCCCAAAGAAAATTATTCGCATTCCGTTCACCAAATTCAGCTTCAATCTGAACCCAGGCCCATGGCACGTGAAAGGTATGATAATCCCTTTCCGAAGTGCTATCACGGTGTAACCAAATTAAAGAAAATGTGCTCGTCACCGTCACTGCGGCTTCTGGAGCGACTGGAAATGCCGCCTGGTCAGTCATTTCCCTAGCCCAACTATACTACGACACCTACATCCCAGCAGCGGCATCAGTATTCTTCATGTGGGCCATCGTGTACATCGGATACGCTATGGCGGCTCTGGCCCGCCAATTTCTCCTCTATGACCCCATCTATACCTGGCCATACTCCTTGATGCAGACTGCCGTCTTCGAGACCCTGAGCAAGTCCGCCCGCGACTCCTGGGTTGCAAAGAAGCAGAAGATTGTTTTCTTCGGAGCACTGGCGTTCATAGTATGCTGGCAATTTTTACCAGAATACGTGTTTCCGTTCCTGAGCTCATTATCCTTCCTCTGCTGGGTCGCGCCTCATAATTCCGTGGCGAACTTCGTTGGAGCTGGCATCGGAGGCATGGGCATGCTCAATTTGTCACTGGATTGGGCCAATATCTCGAATCAGGCTTTCAACAGTCCGATGGTGGTCCCGTTCTGGACAACGGTGGTCCTTACGGTCGCGTACATTTTCAGCTGCTGGATTTTGCTTCCGGCTGCGAAATGGGGTGGGCTTGGAGAATGGAATCATCAACTTATGTCCAACCGCATCTTCCTAGGTGAGTTCCCTCGCTATGAATACCGAACATTCGCTAATTGTATTGTCACCTTAATAGAGAATGGGACGAAATACCCTGCGGCTGCTCTAATTACGCCTGATCTCACGTTCAACGAGACAGCCTATCAGGAACTCGGGCCCGTGTACATGGGAACCCAAGCAATATGGGCCTTGTTCTTCGATTACTCGTCGTACATCAGTGCTCTCACCTGGATGGCGCTCTTCGGATACCCAAAGATCCGCGAGACATATCAGAAACTGCGCAAGCGGGCCAAAGACAAAGGAAAAGACACTATTAACGAATTCTACACCGATCGGTTGAACGTGCTCATGCGTTCGTACAAGGAGGTTCCCCTGTGGTGGTACGTGGTGCTATTCATCGCATCCTTCGTCACAATCATTGTCATCCTCGCCAAAGGCTATTTCTTCATCCCTATCTGGACCTTCATCATCGCCATCTTCAGCTCCGGGCTGATGATATTACCCTTCGGCTGGCTCTACTCCTTCTCTAGCTTCCAAGTCGCCATTGGCTCCTTCAATGAGCTCCTCTACGGCTTCATGGTCCACGCAACTTCGGGGCACAAGCACCCTGCCGGCGCCAACGCGTACGGCTGCATCGCAGGCGACATCTGGTATCGCGCACAGTATATGCTTCAGGACCAGAAGATTGGCCACTACATGCACGTCCCACCGCGCGCTATCTTCTTCAGCCAGATCTTCGGCGAGCTGATTGGCGTCCCTATTAACTACGGCGTCATCCAGTGGGTGCTCCGCGCAAAGAAAGACTATCTCCTGGGCGATAAGGAGGATCCGCTGCACCAATGGACAGGCCAACAGCTCGCGAGTTATAATACGATGGGCGTGCAATATGTGCTTATTGGGCCAAAGCGGCTGTTTGCGCAGCATATGTATAAGCCGCTGCCGTGGGCGTTTTTGTATGGCGCTGCGGCGCCGTTGGTGTTGTATGCGCTGCATCGGGCGTTTCCTAGGTCGAAGTTGAAGTTTCACCTCTGTAAGTCACCGTATATCTCCCGCCCCATATCACTCCTGCACCTTCTCTCCTTCCCATCGCACCTCGCTAACCTCACTATCAAGGGAATATTACCATCTTCGGTTCCGGAGTCTCCGCCTTCTATGGCAACCTTTCCACAGGCTACATTTCGCGCTTTATTGTCGGCTACATCTGCATGCGGTGGTTCTTCCGGCACCGCTTCGAAACGTGGAGGCGGTATAATTATCTCGTTGCGGCGGCACTTGATGCTGGGTTCAATATCGCGATGTTGTTGATGTTCATTTTCCTTAGTAGTGGAAAGGTGGTTACGATGCCGAATTGGTGGGGGAATAATGAGGAGAGTGTAGAGCGGTGCTTTGCGCTCGAGGACTAGTGGAAATCTGGCACAAGCAACCTTGGCGCCTCAGAGGGATCTAATGGTGAGTTTAAGAGATAAAAGGCCCACTGCAAAGCCGTTTGGTCTAGAACCGGTTTGACAAGATTGCGGGTCCACGTACAACACCTTACACTCGGAAACCTAGTACTATCTTGTACCGATGCATTGGCCCCGATCTCGCAACACTAAATTTCAGCCCCTCCTGTTACGATCGCAGGATCGGACAAACTGGGCGCTGCTCCGAAGGGGGACCAAGAGGGCGAGACTACGGAGCAGGGAAAGTCACGTGACAGGATCAGGATCCCGGTCACGGGAACAGGATTAGAATCCTAGTTACAGGAATAGAATTATAATTCTAGAGATTCTAGAGAAATCTATAAGATTACGCTAAAAGATATATATATATATAATACTAAGAAGCTTACTTCTTATAATATACTTTATTATTAAACTCTCTATATTATTAAACTCTCTACGATTTCTTAGTAAGAAAAAGTAATAAAAATTAACTTGTTTTTCTTAAATAACTAAGCGAAATCTTAATATTTTTCTATAAAAATTTATATATATATTTTTTATAGTATTTTATACTATATAATAAAGTTATACTAAGATATATTACGTAATTAAAAAGCTATACGTATTTAACTAACTTTTAAGAAAAATCTAGTTTACTTCTAGTTAATATACTTTATTATTAAACTCTCTATATTATTAAACTCTCTAAAAATACTAAGTCTCTACTAAAAAGCTACTATCTTATTTAGATTTCTCTAACTCTAAGCTACTTAAGATAAATCTAGATAAGCTATCTAACTTATTTATATTATCTTTAACTATCTAGTACGTTTACGTATTATACTCTAGCTTACTATAGCGTCTATAGCGTTGCTAAGCTAGCTAGCTATTACGTACTACTATCTCTTTATACTACTTCTTACTCTTATTCTAATCTATAGCCTTTCTTTAAGTAACTAGCTATAAGCTAGCTTTAATTATAAGAGTATTCTCTTTTTAAATTTACTTTCTTTTACGTAAATTATACTTCTTTTTCTATACGTTAGCTACTTAAAGCTAGGTGACTTTAGACTCTATTAGTACTAGCTAATATGCTATTAGCTTATTACCTTTCTTAAGCTAATTAAGTAACTTAATAATATAAGTTAGTAATAAATTAAGATACTATATAATCTTTAATTAAATTAAAGTTAATTAGAACCTTACTTTAATAAGATTACTAGGTATTTTATACTTCTAGATAGTAGTATTTTTAGTAGAGAGTATTAGTATACGTAATTAAACTTTAAGCTTTAATACTACTAAATCTAGATTAAATAAAACTAAGCTAGCGCTTCTAAACTCTACTCTAATATTATTATTTATAATTAACGCGTAAAAAGCTATATAAAATATAAGTAAAAACTTAATTTTTATAGTATAGTTAATATAGCTATATATTAGATTCTTAACTTAGCGTCTATATACTATCTTTAATAGTAAGAAGTAGCTAATATTAAGTAGCTATAGAAAGTATAATAAATATACTAGTATATAGAAAGCTATAATTTTATTCTTCTTATAGTACTACTAGAATTTAACTAAGCTATAGCTTTTATAGCTATCTAAAATTAGTAGATAATATATACCTATAATATAACTCTTAGTATACGCGTTAAAGTACTTTAGCTATATAATACTAACTTTATTTATTATAATAGTCTAGTTTAGAGATTTACCTTAGGTTACGTAATCTTATTACGTAACCTAGCCTAGTGTCTTAGCGCTTAGCACCTCTATATATAGAGTCTCTTAGAGTATTCTTCTACTTCTTACCTTTAGATAGCTAAATTTAACCTAACCTATTCTACTTATCGCTCTTATTCTTATAGCTTATAGAGACTATATTACTCGTAATTAACTTACCTAGCTAGGTATTCTAGAGCGCACGTATAGTAGTAGAGACTATAGAGCTAGCTCTTATATTATCTAAAGGTTAATACCTTTTTAGCTAGAGATAGTAGTATAATATTAAGCTAAACTAAGTAGTCTTATAAGAAGCGTTTACTAATAGCTATACTAAGAATTAGAGCTATAAAAGCCTAGTTACTTACTCTAAGAATCTATTAACGTATTAATTAATTACTTCTCTCTAGTACTATATAAGACTACTAGTAGATCTAGTAGGTAGTAGAAAAGATACTACTAGTAGTAACCTAAAAAGAGCTATAAAAGCTCTATGTATAGAAGAACTTCTATAGAACTTCTACGTATAGAAACCTCTCTCTTATTTTAAAAATTAATAATTCTCTACTCTACTAGTAGAGCTAATAATTAGCTGCTACGCTAATAGTATATACTTTTACTTCTTAAATAAGAAGCTATACCTAAGCTAAACTACCTAAATACTATAGGTAAACTCTTATAAAGTAACTTAGGTAGTAAGACTCTAGTTATATAGTACCTCTTTACCTCTATAATTCTTAAATTCTAGATAGAGAACCTACTAGCTAGTTACTTAAACTAATATTATTATTACAAATTGCCCGTTTAATAATATAATATAATAACTAATAAGAATTAGAATATTAACTTTATAATAGTCTAACTTAGCTCTAACTTAGTACTTTAGCCTAACTTAGCTTCGCCTAAGTTATATAACTCTGCCTAGCGCCTTAGTATAGGCACTCTATATATATAGAGAGCTCTTAGAGTATTCTTCTACTTCTTACCTTTAGATAGCTAAATTTAACCTAACCTACTCTACTAGCACCTCTTATTCTTATAGCTTATAGAGATAGTACTGCCTATAGCTAACTTACCTAGCTAGGTGTTTAGAGACGCTTATAGTAGTAGAGACTACAGACCTAGCCCTTATATTATCTAAAGGTTAATACCTCTTTAGCTAGAGACGGCGGCATAATATCTAGCTAAACTAAGTAGCCTTATTAAGAAGCGTTTACTAATAGCTAATACTAAGAATTAGAGCTATAAGAGCCTAGTCGCTTACCTAGAGAATTATAGCTACGAGAGCTCTAATTACTTATCTCTTTAGCGCTATATAAGACTACTAGCAAATCTAGTTAGTAGTAGAAAGATACTAGTACTAAGCTAAAGAGAGCTATTAAGAGCTCTATATACAAGAGGACTTCTATAGAACTTCTACGTACGAAAACTCTTCTCTTCTTTCCCCCCTTTACGAATTATAAAAAATTAATAATTCTCTACTCTGCTAGCAGAGCTAACAACCTCTCTGCCCTGCTAGTAGATCTAATAACCTGCTGCTTCGCTAGTAGCTAAATACCTCCTCTCTTCGCTTCTTTCTTAATTAAAAAGCTAAACAAATCTAAACACTATAGAAGAACTCTCGCGAAGCTAATTTAAAGGTAGAACCTTAGCTCTATAATACCTCTTTATCCTAATAGTTCTTAAATCTAGAGTAGCGAACCTGCTAGTAGAATATACTAATTAATATTTCTATTATAAAAACTCTATTTAGTAACATAACGTAATAACTAATAAGAATTAGAATAATAACTTTAACTAGAAGCTTGTAAGGCTCTACTAGAGCTTAGTAATACTAGAGCTATTATTAGCCTTAGGTTTATATACTCTCTCTACCTCTACTATAGAGCTTTAGAAGCTCTTTCTAGAAATACTAGCTAAAATTATTAATAAAATAGTTAGCTAATTATATATATAACAAGTATATAAATAATAAATCTATATATATTACTAGATTACCGCTAACGCTCTTGCTAAGAGAGATAATATATATATAAGAAATTAGATATAGACTACTACTCTAGCTAAAAAAGACGCTAAAATCTAGTAACTATAAGCGTAATTAACCTACTCTAGAGACTAGTCTACTACGCTAGTTCTACGCGCGACGCGTTTCTCTATAATACTAATTATACACAATTTAAGTGCGTTACTACTAGAGAATTTAATTCTAGGTTCTTATCTCTCTATATACTAGCTAGCTACGCCTCTAGCGTTATAAGCGTAGAAGAGCTAATTAATACGCTCTACTAAGTTTCTAGATTTACTCTTATTATTAGATAGTAAGAGCGTTACCTTTAAGTAGTAGAGAAATAGCTTATATAATAAACTTAAAGTAAACTAGAATTAGTATACTAGAGATACGCTAGAGAATACTAAGAAAACTGTTATTACCTATATCTATACGTAAACTAAAGAAGACGCGTACTAGACTCTATTAGTAATACTATAAATAATTAAGAATAGTAGCGTAGTAGTTTTCTATAATTATATTCTTAATTAGCTTGAGAGAAGCTATAGAGATTTATATAAGAGGCTAAACGCTTACTATAATTTCTAAAAGCTTTATTACTAAAGCGCTACTAATTTTGCCTACTTCTAGAATAATTTCTTCTACCTTGTATAGAAGCGTTAGCTTCTAGTAGATTAATAGGTAGAGAAATTTTATAAGAAGCTACTAGAGACTATGTGTATGTAGTTAGGTATATACTAATGTTAATATATTAATAACTATAATTACTATATAGACTTTACTTAAGATTTTACTTAAGAGCTTACTCTAGAAGAAGTACGCGTTACTACTAGAAAGGCTAAAAAGCGTAACGTAATTACGTTAATACTATAACGCGCGCCTCTAGCTCTTCTAGGTTTTTTAGCACCTAATAAAGCTCTAGTAATCTAGAAGCTAGTTACCTATTTTTAATACTACTAACCTAGCTACCTAAGCTGTGATTACTCTAGAGCTTTTACCGCGTAGAAAGCTATTAAGAACGTTAATCTAGAGAAGAAGCCTATAGAGCCTATAGAGCTATAAGCACCTAAGAATAATACGTTAGAATATAAATCTAACAATTTAGAAAAAGTCTAGCTCTAGAAGAAGTCTTCTCTCTAGAGCTATCTACTAGAGTAATAAACTTATGTAAAAAGCTATTTAGTAGTTCTACGTTTACTCTACTCTACTAAATATCTATAAATAGTCTTATAATTAAGCTTAGAGGTTTAATTAACACTAGAGTAGGTAGCTACGTTCTAGTATACCTAAAGTATCTTTAGACTCTTAGAAAAAACCTCTACGTTAAGCTAGCGCGTATAGAACCTATTCCTCTTACTAGATATAATAGACGACCTAACAGCTAGGTAGATAAATACTTTAAAGCTAATTTAGTACTAGAAAGCTACTAAATACGTACCTACTTTATATATTATAATACTAGCTACTATAATACAATAATTAGTTATAAGCTACTTAAAAAAGTTAATATTTAGGTTAACTATAAGTAGCGCGTACTAATATAGCTAGATACTAATTAATTAATTAATTATAAACGTAACGTATTTGTTTCTACATAATCCCCTTAATCTACTACTAAAGCTTAAGTAGCTTACTAAGCTAATACTAATTATTATAACGCCTTAATATTAGTAGTAGAAAAGCTAAGAGTAATATAATATAGAAAGAAAGAATTATAACGCTAGAAGCTTTAGAAAAACCTACGCAAGATAGATTAGTAGCTTAAGAATTTTAACTCGCCTGCTAGGTTGCCCTGCACGCTAAAAAAGCTACCTGTTTTATAAGAAATATACTTAAAGGCTAGACTTAACGTTAATATAATTAGTATAGTAGCCTTTATAATTAACACGCGTTAAAAAGATACTATAATTAGACACCTTAGTGTCTATAAGGTTAATTAGCTTATTGCTAATAGAAAGAAAACTCTAGTTACTAATCTAGAGAAGAAACTCCGCTAACTAGTTACTAAAAAGCTTCTATCTCTAGAATATACTAGCGTAACTATAGCCTATTTCTTAAAAAAGAATTCTAATACTCTACTACTATATAGAGAGAGTGTAGATTATAATATTAAGCTTATAGTAGAAAATACCTTAATAAATAGTTCTCTTTATAGTATATTACTAGAGCACCTATAGTTAGTATAAGATTACCTAGAGAACTACCTTTATTGTAGCTTTATTATTTATAGTAACACGTCGTACACGTTACTAGTCCTGTTTACTAAAAAGCTAGATAGAGAATAGAGGTTCTACGTTAACTATTAAAAGCTTAATACTATTACAAAAAAAGACGCCTATTCTATCTTTCTTATCTAGAAAACGCTTACACGCCTATTACGCGCTAAGGTCTTTACTAAGTTAGACGTAAGGTAAGCTTTCTACTAGATCTAGCTTAATAAGTTAGTAGAGAACCTAACGTCTTTCTACACGTAGTATAGTAACTATAAGTATTAAGTTCTACTCTTTAGTCTCTATAATAGCTTTGCTATTTTTTAGTAATATATTAACAAGGTATTATATAGCTTGCTAGATAATTTCTATATAGTATATATTAATAATATTCTTATTTATTTAGAGAATCTACTTAAGTATAAAGTCTATGTCGCCTAAGTACTTAACTAATTATATAGAGCTAGGTTGTAAGTAGATATTAAGAAATCTAAATTTACTATTAAAAGTACTAAGTTTCTAGAATTAATTATAAGCACTAATAGAATCTAGAAGAACTCTAAGAAGGTTACTACTATCTAGAATTAGCCTATACCTATAACTCTTAAGAGCCTTTAATTATTTCTAGGTTTCTATAATTTCTACTAAGCCTTCTTAAAGAATTACGGCTAGATTATCTACTCTCTTACTAAGCTACTAAAATAGAGAGTATAGTATACCTTTAGAGAAATTAAGCTTACAGTATTTTAGTAGGTTAAGAATCTTATACTATTTAATACTATGCTAGCTTATTACTCTCTCTATTACTATATAAGAGTAGAAATAAACGTATTAGATAGTATAGTTACTAGAGTTCTTTTATAACTTTAAGAAGATAGTATCTAGAGACTAGTAGCTTTCTTTAGTAAGATAATAAATACTACCTAGATAAACTATAGTATTTATAATAAAGAAATACTAGTAGTTATTCTTAGCGTATAGAAGTAGAGAAGCTAGTTAATTAGCTTATAAGATCTAGAACCTTTTATAGTATTAACTAACTACTAAGCCTTAGAGTACTTTACTACTAAGTAGAAACTTACTACTAGGTAGGTCTACTAGGCGAATAATATTACTAACTATAACCTTAAGCTTACCTATTAACTAGGTTTAGCTAATATAGTAGCAGACGCGTTATTATAAAAGTAAGAAAAGCTTAAGACCTAAAAGAAGAAGAATCGCGCCGCCTATATAAGAGCTTTTCTAAGTAAGAAGTAAATTAGCCTTTTAGCTATTAAGTAATTATTAGGTAAGTTATTAGTTCTAGCTAACTAGAGATTAGCTAGTAGTACTATAAAAATTACTACTACTAATACGTTTATAGAAGTACTCTCTACTAAGAATCTATATACTATAATTAATTAGGTTATTATAGCTAACTAATTAGATAACTCTTTATAGCTAGCTTAAGAAAAAGCTACTATATTAGACTCTACCTAGAAAATAGAAGATAACTTATTAACCTATTAGAATTAATTAATAGTCTCTACTATTTACTATCTATAAATATATCTAATACGCGCTATATATACTACTTAGGTAATTACCTACCTAGAATAAAGAAAAACTATCTAGTTACTATAAGATTAATATTACTAGCTAGGTATATAAGAAGATATTAATACGTACGTAGTAGTATATAAGGCTTACTACTAGAGCTATACTCTATAGAATAAGACGCTAGGTCTTCTAAAGCCTCTACCTATCTCTAAGAGAGCTTAGCAGAACGTCTCTATAGATTTTAAGAGCTTTCTCTCTAATAGAAAAGAATTTAACTACGTATACATTATTATAGATTAGCTAAGTAAGTAAAGCTTCTCTCTACTCTACTATAAGAAAATTATAGCTTAACGTATAGTAGAGCTATATTACTAATATATCTAGCGTATATATAGTTCTTCTAGGTCTATTATATTAAATTACAGCTTATAGTTTACCTCTATCTTTATAGATAAGCTCTATTAGCTTATAGAAATTAAGTAGAAGCTCTCTACTACGTACTACCTATAAACTAATAGAAATATAAAGATTATTAATTAATATCTTAATTAGTATCTACGTTTATTTGTTAACTACTACTAGAATAATTAGTTAGACCTTCTACTCTATATAAACTAGGTATAAGCTATATTACTATATAAAACTATAGAACTAATAGCGTACAAAATTAAATTTAGATATTAGCTAGTATACTACTAGAATTAGAAGAAGCGTATAATAAAAGCCTCTACTCTACGTAAGTGTCTCTTGCGCTAAAAAGCTTAGAATTTTACTAAGAAGTAATATAACGCCGTAAAAAAAGCTACTAAAATTGTATAAAGTAATATCGCGAAAGCGTAAGCTAGGCAGGCGCTTTAAGTAAATAAAAAGCGCTAAGAACCTAATTTTATAGTAGGCGACCTTATCTATATTAAACCTTATAGCTTTTTAACAAATTAATCTAGTATAAAGCTTAATTAATAGATATATAGCTCTTACCTAATTATTACTATAAAGAGTTACTTCTTTTAGCTCTAGCTACCTACGTATATACGTATATATAACGTCTTTTACGCTAATTAGCTATAGAAAGCCTTAGAGCTATTACTAGAGTAGGTAAAGCCTAAGTAGCTACCTATTAAAGTTAATAGTAATCTAGAATAGCCTATACATAAAATTCTAGATAGCTATCTTTATTAAAATTACCTTTAATACCGCGCTGCATAGGTTACTTATAATTCTAACTCTACCTAGTATAACGCTATAGGTTTTATTAACACTCTCTATAAGGTAAGAGACTTTTATATAGTATATCTAGATAAGCTAGAGCCGCTATTACAATTAGATACTTAAATTAAGGCGTATAAAAAAGAGAAGACTCTAGAGAAGATAGTAGAGGATTTAAAACCTATAAGAGTAGAAAAGAATAAGAGAGTAATACGTAAGCGTCGCTAAGAAAGAAAAGCCTTAGAGCTTAAGAATAAGCTCTCTCTATAAGAGAGGGTAATATAATAGTCTAACTTAGCTCTAACTTAGTACTTTAGCCTAACTCGGCTCTACCTAAGTTATATAACTCTACCTAGCGCCTTAGTATAGGTACTCTATATATATAGAGAGCTCTTAGAGTATTCTTCTACTTCTTACCTTTAGATAGCTAAATTTAAC